>NW_025533506.1:30000-175000 GCF_020615455.1 Coregonus clupeaformis | reverse complement strand
TCATCCTACAACAGATGTAAATAAAGAAGAGATCCCCCACCAAACTGCTGCAACAGAACTGAACCTCAAGCTGTGTGGCCATGCTACTGCTAATCAAAAATTGTTACAGCCTGATTTAAAAATGGATTACATAAAAATGTATTCTCACACGTCTACACACAATACCCCATAATTAAAAAGTGAAATGTATTGAAAATGACAGAGCAATATCTCATTTACATAATTATTGACACCCCTGAGTCGATACTTTGTAGAAGCACTTTTGGCAAATTGATCAAATTGGATGTTGATCATTGCTAGACAACCATTTTCAGGTCCTGCCATAGATTTTCAAGTAGATTTAAGTCACAACTTTAACTCGGCCAATTAGGAACATTCACAGTCTTCTTGGTAAGCAACTTGTGTAGAATTGGCCTTGTGTTTTAGGTTATTGTCCTGCTGAAAGGTGAATTCATCTCCCAGTGTCTGGTGGAAAGCAAACTGAACCAGGTTTTCCCCTAGGATTTTGCCTGTGCTTAGCTCCATTCCATTTATTTTTTATCCTGAAAAACTCCCCAGTCCTTAACGATTACAAGGATACCCATAACATGATGCAGCCACCACTATGCTTGGAAATATGGAGAGCAGTACTCAGTGATGTGTTGTGTTGGATAAGACCCAAACATAACTCAGTACTCAGTGATGTGTTGTATGGATTAGACCCTCCCAAGCCTAGTGTTCTGATAGAAACACAGCCCAGAGGAGTAACTTGGTGTTCTGAGTCACTGAGCCACGGAACAGGAGGGGAGGGCCGAGCCGGCCACGAAGAAAGGGGACAGTGCGAATCATAGGATGTGGAAAGGGAGGAGAGTAGGGTAGAAGAGGCAGAATCAGTAGACAGGAGGGAGAGATGTTAGAAGAGGAGAGAGTAGTGGGAGAGAGAGAGAGCGAGACAGGAGGGAGAAGTATTTAGCAGAAGGGAGAGATGTTAGAAGAGGAGAGAGTAGTGGGAGAGAGAGAGAGCGAGACAGGAGGGAGAAGTATTTAGCAGAAGGGAGAGATGTTAGAAGAGGAGAGAGTAGTGGGAGAGAGAGAGAGAGAGCGAAGACCATCTGGGTAGGGTGGGTGGTTAGGGTTGGCGGAATGCTAATATCTCTTTCTAAATACAGAAACTATTTCAGAACTTGCTGAAATGACATGTAATGGCCCATATCCCACTGTACTCCCCAAACAAAATCTTGAATCAATAACTTTCCAAGAGGGTACCTCGAGCTCCGATAAAACATTGCAGGTTTTTTTTAGTGTGTTTTCTCAAATTTTCTTACTCAGTTTGTTTACTACATACAGTACACCAGGGTAGAACTATTGGAATACCAATCGCTGGGTACTCATCATCCACCCGATCCAATTCCCTGAGATGATGAAACAATGGACTAGATTCTTTGGCGAGGCGCCAAGCTGCTTGGGAGTCCTACTGGTGAGTAGGAAGCGAAGACGGCGATAGAGGGGCAGACGTTGCGGTATCTTAAGTGAGGTTAAGACGCCGGGCGACCCGCCCTCCATTACCCAGCATACTACTCACCAATGTTCAATCATTAATGAACGAACATGACGAACTCAGAGCAAGAATCTCCTTCCAGAAGGACAGCAGATCCTGCAACATACTCTTTTTCTGAGACTCGGCTTTCCTCCGACATCCGAACGTATTATATACAACCAGCGGGTTTTACAGTTTTTCGAGCGGACAGGAAGCGGGCTCTATCTGGCAAGAGCAAAGGTGGTGGGCTCTGCTTTATGACGAACAACACATGGTGTGAAAACGGGGAAACGTACAGGAACCAGAGAGCTTCTGCTCCCCGACTCAAATGTCACCCTTTTTACCTCCGAGATTGTTTTCAGGGATTATCGCCATGGTTGTGTACATACTGCCCCAAGCCGACACCAAAAAGGCTCCCAAAGAGCTTTATTGGACTTCAACAAAAGTAATTTGAGAACCGTGTTCCCAAATTATTACCAACACGACGACTGTAACTCGCGGAAATTCTACTCTTGACCACTGCTACACGCCTTTTCGACACGGGTATAAGGCCCTCTCCCGTCCTCCTTTCAGAAAATCCGACCATGACTCCATCTTGTTTCTCCCCGCCTGCAAACAAAGACTCAAGAGGGAAGTTTCCGGTGGTCAGGTCCGTACAGCGTTGGTCCGTACAGCGTTGGTCCGTACAGCGTTGGTCCGTACAGCGTTGGTCCGTACAGCGTTGGTCCGTACAGCGTTGGTCCGTACAGCGTTGGTCCGTACAGCGTTGGTCCGTACAGCGTTGGTCCGTACAGCGTTGGTCCGTACAGCGTTGGTCCGTACAGCGTTGGTCTGTACAGCGTTGGTCTGTACAGCGTTGGTCTGTACAGCGTTGGTCCGTACAGCGTTGGTCCGTACAGCGTTGGTCCGTTACAGCGTTGGTCCGTACAGCGTTGGTCCGTACAGCGTTGGTCCGTACAGCGTTGGTCCGTACAGCGTTGGTCCGCACAGCGTTGGTCCGCATAGCGTTGGTCTGTACAGCGTTGGTCCGTACAGCGTTGGTCCGTACAGCGTTGGTCCGTACAGCGTTGGTCCGTACAGCGTTGGTCTGTACAGCGTTGGTCTGTACAGCGTTGGTCTGTACAGCGTTGGTGGTCAGGTATATACAGCGTTGGTCTGTACAGCGTTGGTCTGTACAGCGTTGGTCTGTACAGCGTTGGTCTGTACAGCGTTGGTCTGTACAGCGTTGGTCCGTACAGCGTTGGTGGTCAGGTATATACAGCGTTGGTCTGTACAGCGTTGGTCTGTACAGCGTTGGTCTGTACAGCGTTGGTCTGTACAGCGTTGGTCCGTACAGCGTTGGTCTGTACAGCGTTGGTCCGTACAGCGTTGGTCTGTACAGCGTTGGTCTGTACAGCGTTGGGCCGTACAGCGTTGGGCCGTACAGCGTTGGTCCGTACAGCGTTGGTCCGTACAGCGTTGGTCCGTACAGCGTTGGTCTGTACAGCGTTGGTCTGTACAGCGTTGGTCTGTACAGCGTTGGTCCGTACAGCGTTGGTCTGTACAGCGTTGGTCTGTACAGCGTTGGTCTGTACAGCGTTGGTCTGTACAGCGTTGGTCCGTACAGCGTTGGTCCGTACAGCGTTGGTCCGTACAGCGTTGGTCTGTACAGCGTTGGTCCGTACAGCGTTGGTCCGTACAGCGTTGGTCTGTACAGCGTTGGTCTGTACAGCGTTGGTCTGTACAGCGTTGGTCTGTACAGCGTTGGTCTGTACAGCGTTGGTCCGTACAGCGTTGGTCCGTACAGCGTTGGTCCGTACAGCGTTGGTCCGTACAGCGTTGGTCCGTACAGCGTTGGTCTGTACAGCGTTGGTGGTCAGGTATATACAGCGTTGGTCTGTACAGCGTTGGTCTGTATAGCGTTGGTCTGTACAGCGTTGGTCTGTACAGCGTTGGTCTGTACAGCGTTGGTCCGTACAGCGTTGGTGGTCAGGTATATACAGCGTTGGTCTGTACAGCGTTGGTCTGTACAGCGTTGGTCTGTACAGCGTTGGTCTGTACAGCGTTGGTCTGTACAGCGTTGGTCCGTACAGCGTTGGTCTGTACAGCGTTGGTCCGTACAGCGTTGGTGGTCAGGTATATACAGCGTTGGTCTGTACAGCGTTGGTCCGTACAGCGTTGGTCTGTACAGCGTTGGTCTGTACAGCGTTGGTCTGTACAGCGTTGGTCCGTACAGCGTTGGTCCGTACAGCGTTGGTCCGTACAGCGTTGGTCCGTACAGCGTTGGTGGTCAGGTATATACAGCGTTGGTCTGTACAGCGTTGGTCTGTACAGCGTTGGTCCGTACAGCGTTGGTCCGTACAGCGTTGGTCCGTACAGCGTTGGTCCGTACAGCGTTGGTCTGTACAGCGTTGGTCTGTACAGCGTTGGTGGTCAGGTATATACAGCGTTGGTCTGTACAGCGTTGGTCTGTATAGCGTTGGTCTGTACAGCGTTGGTCTGTACAGCGTTGGTCTGTACAGCGTTGGTCCGTACAGCGTTGGTGGTCAGGTATATACAGCGTTGGTCTGTACAGCGTTGGTCTGTACAGCGTTGGTCTGTACAGCGTTGGTCTGTACAGCGTTGGTCTGTACAGCGTTGGTCCGTACAGCGTTGGTCTGTACAGCGTTGGTCTGTACAGCGTTGGTCTGTACAGCGTTGGTCCGACCAATCAGAATTCACGCTCCAAGACTGTTTTGATCACGTGGACTGGAATATGTTCCGGGTCGCCTCTGGAGGTAACATCAATGAATACGCTGACTCAGTCACCGGATTCATAAAAAAATGCATAGATGACGTGATAGTGTGTCTTTCAAAACGTTCCCGAAAGAAAAACAATGGAATGACAGCCTTGTAGGAAAACTGAAAGAGAGAGTTGCTGCTTATAAGTGGAGGAGCAATTCAGCGGGTCGGACACGAGGCGCATGTAGCAGGGGCTCCTAACGAGAAGAAAGCCAGCCACATCACGGTACCGGAGGTACCAACGCCACCCTACCGGAGGAGCTAAACACCTTTTTCTAACGATTTGAGCACAATGACCTTGAGCTGCCGAGGAGAGCCCCCGATGACAACGTTGGCTACACACTCACAGTCTAGTCAGACCATATCACCTCCTCCCTCCCCTCCCCTCCCCTCCACACTCAACCCTCTCCAACTCACCTACCGCCCTGACAGTTCCACAGACGACGCAATCGCCATTGCACTGCACACTGACCTCACCCACCTGGACAAAAGGAATGCATATGTGAGGACGCTGTTCATCGACTACAGCTCGGTCTTCAATACCATAGTGTCCTCTAAACTCATTCCAAAGCTCACGGCCCTGGGTCTGAACTCCCCCCTATACAACTGGGTCCTGAACTTCCTGACGGGCCGCCCCCTGGTGGTGAAGGTAGGCAACATTACCTCCTCGACACTGATCCTCAACACGGGGGACCCAGAAGGGTGCGTCCTCAGTCCCCTCCTGTATTCCCTGTATACCCACGACTGCGTGGCCTCACACAGTTCCAACTCCATCATCAAGTTCTCTGATGACACGACAGTAGTAGGCCTGATCACCAACAACGACGAGACAGCCTACAGGGAGGAGGTAGGCACTCTGACTGCGTGGTAACAGGTAAACAACCTCTCCCTCAACGTTAGCAAAACAAAGGAGCTGATTGTGGAGTTCAGGAGGAACCAGGCTGTACACACCAACACCCTTATCAAAGGGGCCGCCAAGGAGACGGTCAATAACTTCCAAATTCCTCCGCGTATCTCAGAGAAGCTGGTCTAACCACACAGACACCGTGGTGAAGAAGGCATTCCCCCCCCACCCCAACGACATTCATCACTGTTACAATTGTTAATATGTACAGTTGAAGTCGGAAGTTTACATACACCTTAGCCAAATACATTTAAACTCAGTTTTTCACAATTCCTGACATTTAGTAAAAATTCCCTGTCTTAGGTCAGTTAGGATCACCACTTTATTTTAAGAACATGAAATGTCAGAATATTAGTAGAGAGAATGATTTCTTTCAGCTTTTATTTCTTTCATCACATTTCCAGTGGGTCAGAAGTTTACATACACTCAATTAGTATTTGGTAGCATTGCCTTTAAATTGTTTTACTTGGGTCAAACATTTCGGGTAGCCTTCCACAAGCTTCCCACAATAAGTTGGGTGAATTTTGGCCCATTCCTCCTGACAGAGCTGGTGTAACTGAGTCAGGTTTGTAGGCCTCCTTGCTCGAACACGCTTTTTCAGTTCTGCCCACAAACTTTCTATAGGATTGAGGTCAGGGCTTTGTGATGGCCACTCCAATACCTTGACTTTGTTGTCCTTAAGCCATTTTGCCACAACTTTGAAAGTATGGTTGGGGTCATTGTCCATTTGGAAGACCCATTTGCGACCAATCTTTAACTTCCTGACTCATGTCTTGAGATGTTGCTTCAATATATCCACATAACTTTCCTTCCTTATGATGCCATCTATTTTGTGAAGTGCACCAGTCCCTCCTGCAGCAAAGCACCCCCACAGCAAATCAAATCAAATCAAATTTTATTGGTCACATGTGCCGAATACAACAAGTGCAGACATTACAGTGAAATGCTTACTTACAGCCCTTAACCAACAGTGCGTTTATTTTAAACAAAAAAAGTAAGAATAAAACAACAACAAAAAAAAGTGTTGAGAAAAACAAAGAGCAGAAGTAAAATAAAGTGACAGTAGGGAGGCTATATATACAGGGGGGTAACGGTGCAGAGTCAATGTGCGGGGGCACCGGCTAGTTGAGGTAGTTGAGGTAATATGTACATGTGGGTAGAGTTAAAGTGACTATGCATAAATACTTAACAGAGTAGCAGCAGCGTAAAAAGGATGGGGTGGGGGGGCAGTGCAAATAGTCCGGGTAGCCATGATTAGCTGTTCAGGAGTCTTATGGCTTGTGGGTAGAAGCTGTTGAGAAGTCTTTTGGACCTAGACTTGGCACTCCGGTACCGCTTGCCGTGCGGTAGCAGAGAGAACAGTCTATGACTAGGGTGGCTGGAGTCTTTGACAATTTTGAGGGCCTTCCTCTGACACCGCCTGGTATAGAGGTCTTGGATGGCAGGGAGCTTTGCCCCAGTGATGTACTGGGCCGTACGCACTACCCTCTGTAGTGCCTTGCGGTCAGAGGCCAAGCAGTTGCCATACCAGGCGGTGATGCAACCAGTCAGGATGCTCTCGATGGTGCAGCTGTAGAATTTTTTGAGGATCTGAGGACCCATGCCAAATCTTTTTAGTCTCCTGAGGGGGAAATAGGCTTTGTCGTGCCCTCTTCACGACTGTCTTGGTGTGCTTGGACCATGATAGTTCGTTGGTGATGTGGACACCAAGGAACTTGAAGCTCTCAACCTGTTCCACTACAGCCCCGTCGATGAGAATGGGGCGTGCTCAGTCCTCTTTTTTTTCCTGTAGTCCACAATCATCTCCTTTGTCTTGGTCACGTTGAGGGAGAGGTTGTTGTCCTGGCACCACACGGCCAGATCTCTGACCTCCTCCCTATAGGCTGTCTCATCGTTGTCGGTGATCAGGCCTACCACTGTTGTGTCGTCGGCAAACTTAATGATGGTGTTGGAGTCGTGCCTGGCCATGCAGTCATGGGTGAACAGAGAGTACAGGAGGGGACTGAGCACGCACCCCTGAGGGGCCCCCGTGTTGAGGATCAGTGTGGCAGATGTGTTGTTACCTACCCTTACCACCTGGGGGCGGCCCGTCAGGAAGTCCAGGATCCAGTTGCAGAGGGAGGTGTTTAGTCCCAGGATCCTTAGCTTAGTGATGAGCTTTGAGGGCACTATGGTGTTGAATGCTGAGCTGTAGTCAATGAATAGCATTCTCACGTAGGTGTTCCTCTTGTCCAGGTGGGAAAGGGCAGTGTGGAGTGCGATAGAGATTGCATCATCTGTGGATCTGTTGGGGCGGTATGCAAATTGGAGTGGGTCTAGGGTTTCTGGGATTATGCTGTTGATGTGAGCCATGACCAGTCTTTCAAAGCACTTCATGGCTACAGACGTCAGTGCCACGGGTCGGTAGTCATTTAGGCAGGTTATCTTAGAGTTCTTGGGCTTCAATATGCTGTGCTTCACGGTAGGGATGGTGTTCTTCGGCTTGCAAGCCCCCCTTTTTCCTCCAAACATAACGATGGTCATTATGGCCAAACAGTTCTATTTTTGTTTCATCAGATCAGAGGACATTTCTCCAAAAAGTACGATCTTTGTCCCCATGTGCAGTTGCAAACCGTAGTCTGGCTTTTTTTAACGGCGGTTTTGGAGCAGTGGCTTCTTCCTTGCTGAGCGGCCTTTCAGGTTATGTCGATATAGGACTTGTTTTACTGTGGATATAGATACTTTTGTCCCTGTGTCCTCCAGCATCTTCACAATGTCCTTTGCTGTTGTTCAGGGATTGATTTGCACTTTTCGCACCAAAGTACGTTCATCTCTAGGAGACAGAACGCGTCTCCTTCCTGAGCGGTATGACGGCTGCGTGGTCCCATGGTGTTGCATACTATTGTTTGTACAGATGAACGTGGTACCTTCAGGTATTTGGAAATTGCTCCCAAGGATGAACCAGACTTATGGAGGTCTACAATTTTTTTCCTGAGGTCTTGGCTGATTTCTTTTGATTTTCCCATGATGTCAATCGAAGAGGCACTGAGTTTGAAGGTAGGCCTTGAAATACATCCACAGGTACACCTCCAATTGACTCAATTGATGTCAATTATCCTATCAGAAGCTTCTAAAGCCATGACATCATTTTCTGGAATTTTCCAAGCTGTTTAAAGGCACAGTCAATTTAGTGTATGTACAATTCTGACCCACTGGAATTGTGATACAGTGAATTATAAGTGAAATAATCTGTCTGTAAACAATTCTTGGAAAAATTACTTGTGTTATGCACAAAGTAGATGTCCTAACCGACTTGCCAAAACTATAGTTTGTTAACAAGACATTTGTGGAGTGGTTGAAAAACGAGTTCTAATGACTCCAACCAAAGTGAATGTAAACTTCCGACTTCAACTGTATGAATGGATTAGTGGTTCAACTGTAGATGTTAGATTTTATTTTGTTATCATATTTATGTCATTTGGTCCCCACACCCCCTCAATAGTCATTCCCCACACCCCCTCAATAGTCATCCCCCCCCGGTAGTCAATCCCCCCACCCCCTCAATAGTCATTCCCCCCACCCCCTCAATAGTTATTCCCTCCAACCCCCTCAATAGTTATTCCCTCCCACCCCCTCAATAGTCATTCCCTCCACGCCCTCAATAGTCATTCCCTCGCCCCTCAATAGTCATCCCCCCGCGGTAGTCATTTTCCCCACCCCCTCAATAGTCATTCCCCCCCACCCCCTCAATAGTTATTCCCTCCAACCCCATCAATAGTCATTCCCCCCACCCCCTCAATAGTCATTCCCTCCACCCCCTCAATAGTCATTCCCCCACCCCCTCAATAGTAATGCTACTCCCCCTATAGTCATTCCCCCCCACCCCCTCAATAGTCATGCTGCTCCTCCTATAGTCATTCCCCCCCACCCCCTCAATAGTCATTCCCCCAACCCCCTCAATAGTTATTCCCCCCACCCCCTCAATAGTCATGCTACTCCCCCTATAGTCATTCCCCCACACCCCCTCAATAGTCATGCTACTCCCCCTATAGTCATTCCCCCTCAATAGTCATGCTACTCCCCCTATAGTCATTCCCCCTCAATAGTCATGCTACTACCCCTATAGTCATTCCCCCCCACCCCCTCAATAGTCATGCTACTACCCCTATAGTCATTCCCCCACACCCCCTCAATAGTCATGCTACTCCCCCTATAGTCATTCCCCCTCAATAGTCATGCTACTCCCCCTATAGTCATTCCCCCCTCAATAGTCATGCTACTCCCCCTATAGTCATTCCCCCACACCCCCTCAATAGTCATGCTACTCCCCCTATAGTCATTCCCCCTCAATAGTCATGCTACTCCCCCTATAGTCATTCCCCCTCAATAGTCATGCTACTACCCCTATAGTCATTCCCCCCACCCCCTCAATAGTCATGCTGCTCCCCCTATAGTCATTCCCCCCCACCCCCTCAATAGTCATGCTGCTCCTCCTATAGTCATTCCCCCCACCCCCTCAATAGTCATGCTACTACCCCTATAGTCATTCCCCCACACCCCCTCAATAGTCATGCTGCTCCCCCTATAGTCATTCCCCCTCAATAGTCATGCTACTACCCCTATAGTCATTCCCCCTCAATAGTCATGCTACTACCCCTATAGTCATTCCCCCCCACCCCCTCAATAGTCATGCTGCTCCCCCTATAGTCATTCCCCCCCACCCCCTCAATAGTCATGCTGCTCCTCCTATAGTCATTCCCCCCACCCCCTCAATAGTCATGCTACTATAGTTATTCCCCCTCAATAGTCATGCTGCTCCCCCTATAGTCATTCCCCCACAATAGTTATGCTACTCCCCCTATAGTCATTCCCCCTCAATAGTCAAACTGCTCCCCCTATAGTCATTCCCCCTCAATAGTCATGCTACTCCCCCAATAGTCATTCCCCTCAATAGTCATGTTACTCCCCCTATAGTCATTCCCCCTCAATAGTCATGCTACTCCCCCTATAGTCATTCCCCCTCAATATCAATTTCAATCAATTTTATTTTATATAGCCCTTCTTACATCAGCTAATATCTCGAAGTGCTGTACAGAAACCCAGCCTAAAACCCCAAACAGCTAGTAATGCAGGTGTAGAAGCACGGTGGCTAGGAAAAACTCCCTAGAAAGGCAAAACCTAGGAAGAAACCTAGAGAGGAACCAGGCTATGAGGGGTGGCCAGTCCTCTTCTGGCTGTGCCGGGTGGAGATTATAACAGAACCATGCCAAGATGTTCAAAAATGTTCATAAGTGACAAGCATGGTCAAATAATAATCAGGAATAAATCTCAGTTGGCTTTTCATAGCCGATCATTAGAGTTTAAAACAGCAGGTCTGGGACAGGTAGGGGTTCCATAACCGCAGGCAGAACAGTTTAAACTGGAATAGCAGCAAGGCCAGGCGGACTGGGGACAGCAAGGAGTCACCACGGCCGGTAGTCCCGACGTATGGTCCTAGGGCTCAGGTCTCTCAGTTGGCTTTTCATAGCCGATCATTTAGAGTTGAAAACAGCAGGTCTGGGACAGGTAGGGGTTTCGTAGCCGCAGGCAGAACAGTTGAAACTGGAATAGCAGCAAGGCCAGGCGGACTGGGGACAGCAAGGTGTCATCATGCCCGGTAGTCCTGACGTATGGTCCTAGGGCTCAGGTTCTCAGAGAGAAAGAGAGAACGAGAGAATTAGAGAGAGCATACTTAAATTCACACAGGACACTGGATAAGACAGGAGAAGTACTCCAGGTATAACCAACTAACCCCAGCCCCCCGACACATAAACTACTGCAGCATAAATACTGGAGGCTGAGACAGGAGCGGTCCGGAGACACTGTGGCCCCATCCGAAGAAACCCCCGGACAGGGCCAAACAGGAAGGATATAACCCCACCCACTCCGCCAAAGCACAGCCCCCGCACCACTAGAGGGATATCCCCAACCACCAACTTACAATCCTGAGACAAGGCCGAGTATAGCCCACAGAGGTCTCCACCACAGCACAAACCAAGGGGGGGAGGGCGCCAACCCAGACAGGAAGATCACGTCAGTAACTCAACCCACTCAAGTGACGCACCCCCCAGGGACGGCATGAAAGAGCACCAGCAGGCCAGTGACTCAGCCCCTGCAACAGGGTTAGAGGCAGAGAACCCCAGTGGAGAGGGGAACCGGCCCGGCAGAGACAGCAAGGGCTGTTCGTTGCTCCAGCCTTTCCGTTCACCTTCACACTCCTGGGCCAGACTACACTCAATCATATGACCTACTGAAGAGATAAGTCTTCAGTAAAGACTTAAAGGTTGAGACCGAGTCTGCGTCTCTCACATGGGTAGGCAGACTGTTCCATAAAAATGGAGATCTATAGGAGAAAGCCCTGCCTCCCGCTGTTTGCTTAGAAATTCTAGGGACAATTAGGAGGCCTGCGTCTTGTGACCGTAGCGTACGTATTGGTATGTACGGCAGGACCAACTCGGAAAGATAGGTAGGAGCAAGCCCATGTAACGCTTTATAGGTTAACAGTAAAACCTTGAAATCAGCCCTTGCCTTAACAGGAAGCCAGTGTAGGGAAGCTAGCACTGGAGTAATATGATCAAATTTCTTGGTTCTAGTCAGGATTCTAGCAGCCGTATTTAGCACTAACTGAAGTTTATTTAGTGCTTTATCCGGGTAGCCGGAAAATAGAGCATTGCAGTAGTCTAACCTAGAAGTAACAAATGCATGGATTAATTTTTCTGCATCATTTTTGGACAGAAAATTTCTGATTTTTGCAATGTTACGTAGATGGAAAAAGCTGTCCTTGAAACAGTCTTGATATGTTCGTCAAAAGAGAGATCAGGGTCAAGAGTAACGCCTAGGTCCTTCACAGTTTTATTTGAGACGACTTTACAACCATCAAGATGAATTGTCAGATTTAACAGAAGATCTCTTTGTTTCTTGGGACCTAGAACAAGCATCTCTGTTTTGTCCGAGTTTAAAAGTAAAAAGTTTTCAGCCATCCACTTCCTTATGTCTGAAACACAGGCTTCTAGCGAGGGCAATTTTGGGGCTTCACCATGCTTCATTGAAATGTACAGCTGTGTGTCATCCGCATAGCAGTGAAAGTTAACATTATGTTTTCGAATAACATCCCCAAGAGGTAAAATATATAGTGAAAACAATAGTGGTCCTAAAACGGAACCTTGAGGAACACCGAAATGTACAGTTGATTTGTCGGAGGACAGACCATTCACAGAGACAAACTGATATCTTTCCGACAGGTAGGATCTAAACCAGGCCAGAACTTGTCCGTGTAGACCAATTTGGGTTTCCAGTCTCTCCAAAAGAATGTGGTGATCGATGGTGTCAAAGGCAGCACTAAGGTCTAGTAGCACGAGGACAGATGCAGAGCCTCGGTCTGACGCCATTAAAAGGTCATTTACCACCTTCACAAGTGCAGTCTCAGTGCTATGATGGGGTCTAAAACCAGACTGAAGCATTTCGTATACATTGTTTGTCTTCAGAAAGGCAGTGAGTTGCTGCGCAACAGCTTTTTCTAAAATTTTTTGAGAGGAATGGAAGATTCGATATAGGCCGATAGTTTTTTATATTTTCCGGGTCAAGGTTTGGCTTTTTCAAGAGAGGCTTTATCACTGCCACTTTTAGTGAGTTTGGTACACATCCGGTGGATAGAGAGCTGTTTATTATGTTCAACATAGGAGGGCCAAGCACAGGAAGCAGCTCCTTCAGCAGTTTAGTAGGAATAGGATCCAGTATGCAGCTTGAAGGTTTAGAGGCCATGATTATTTTCATCATTGTGTCAAGAGATATAGTACTAAAACACTTAAGTGTCTCTCCCGATCCCAGGCCCTCGCAGAGTCTGTGCAGATCCAGGACAGCTAAGCCCTGGAGGAATACGCAGATTCAAAGAGGAGTCCGTAATTTGCTTTCTAATGGTCATGATCTTTTCCTCAAAGAAGTTCATGAATTTATCACTGCTGAAGTGAAAACCATCCTCTCTTGGGGAATGCTGCTTTTTAGTTAGCTTTGCAACAGTATCAAAAAGAAATTTTGGATTGTTCTTATTTTCCTCGATTAATTTGGAAAAGTAGGATGATCGAGCAGCAGTGAGGGCTCTTCGGTACTGCACGGTACTGTCTTTCCAAGCTAGTCGGAAGACTTCCAGTTTGGTGTGGCGCCATTTCTGTTCCAATTTCCTGGAAGCTTGCTTCAAAGCTCGGGTATTTTCTGTATACCAGGGAGCTAGTTTCTTATGACAAATGTCTTTCGTTTTTAGGGGTGCAACTGCATCTAGGGTATTGCGCAGGGTTAAATTGAGTTCCTCAGTTAAGTGGTTAACTGATTTTTGTCCTCTGACGTCCTTGGGTAGGCAGAAGGAGTCTGGAAGGGCATCAATGAATTTTTGTGTTGTCTGAGAATTTATAGCACGACTTTTGATGCTCCTTGGTTGGGGTCTGAGCAGATTATTTGTTGCGATTGCAAACGTAATAAAATGGTGGTCCGATAGTCCAGGATTTTGTGGAAAAACATTAAGATCTACAACATTTATTCCATGGGACAAAACTAGGTCCAGAGTATGACTGTGGCAGTGAGTAGGTCCAGAGACATGTTGGACAAAACCCACTGAGTCGATAATGGCTCCGAAAGACTTTTGGAGTGGGTCTGTGGACTTCTCCATGTGAATATTAAAATCACCAAAAATTAGAATATGATCTGCTATGACTACAAGGTCTGATAGGAATTCAGGAAACTCAGAGAGGAACGCTGTATATGGCCCAGGAGGCCTGTAAACAGTAGCTATAAAAAGTGATTGAGTAGGCTGCATAGATTTCATGACTAGAAGCTCAAAAGATGAAAACGCCATTTTTTTTTTTGTAAATTGAAATTTGCTATCGTAAATGTTAGCAACACCTCCGCCTTTGCGGGATGCACGGGGAATATGGTCACTAGTGTAACCAGGAGGGGAGGCCTCATTTAACACAGCAAATTCATCAGGCTTAAGCCATGTTTCAGTCAGGCCAATCACATCAAGATTATGATCAGTGATTAGTTCATTGACTATGACTGCCTTTGAAGTGAGGGATCTAACATTAAGTAACCCTATTTTGAGATGTGAGGTATCACGATCTCTTTCAATAATGGCAGGAATGGAGGAGGTCTTTATCCTAATAAGATTGCTAGGGTGAACACCACCATGTTTAGTTTTGCCCAACCTAGGTCGAGGCACAGACACAGTCTCAATGGGTATGGCTGAGCTGACTACACTGACTATGCTATTGGCAGACTCCACTAAGCTGGCAGGTTGGCTAACAGCCTGCTGCCTGGCCTGCACCCTATTTCACTGTGGGGCTAGAGGAGTTAGAGCCCTATCTATGTTGGTAGATAAGAGGAGAGCACCCCTCCGGCTAGGATGGAGTCCGTCACTCCTCAGCAGGTCAGGCTTGGTCCTGTTTGTGGGTGAGTCCCAGAAAGAGGGCCAATTATCCACAAATGTTATCTTTTGGGAGGGGCAGAAAACAGTTTTCAACCAGGCGATTGAGTGCTGAGACTCTGCTGTAGAGCTCATCACTTCCCCTAACTGGGAGGGGGCCAGAGACAATTACTCGATGCCGACACATCTTTCTAGCTGATTTACACGCTGAAGCTATGTTGCACTTGGTGACCTCTGACTGTTTCATCCTAACATCGTTGGTGCCGACGTGGATAACAATATCTCTATACTCTCTACACTCGCCAGTTTTAGCTTTAGCCAGCACCATCTTTAGATTAGCCTTAACGTCGGTAGCCCTGCCCCCTGGTAAACAGTGTATGATCGCTGGGTGATTCGTTTTAAGTCTAATACTGCGGGTAATGGAGTCGCCAATGACTAGGGTTTTCAATTTGTCAGAGCTAATGGTGGGAGCCTTCGGAGTCTCAGACCCCGTAGCGGGAGGAGTAGAGACTAGAGAAGACTCAGACTCAGACTCCGACTCGCTACATAATGGGGAAAACCGGTTGAAGGTTTCTGTCGGCTGAATGAGCGACACCGGTTGAGCATTCCAACAGTATTTCCCTCCAGAAGCCATGAGAAAGTTGTCCGGCTGCGGGGACTGTGCGGGGGATTTATACTAACGTTACTGTCTGTACTTACTGGTGGCACAGACGCTGTTTCTTCCTTTCCTACACTGATATTACCCTTGCCTAACGATTGCGTCTGAAGCTGGGCTTGTAGCACAGCTATTCTCGCCGTAAGGCGAGAATTCTCCTGTATATTATGAGTACAGCGACTGCAATTAGAAGACATCATGTTAATGTTACTACTTAGCTTCGGCTGTTGAAGATGTTGATGAACCATGTCCAGATAAAGCGTCCGGAGTGAAAAAGTTGAATAAGGGAAAAAAGTTGCGATGGAAAAAAGGAAAATAACGTAAAGTTGGCAGCTAGAACGCACAGGAAAATGACTCTTCTGTCTCGGGATAACGTCCGGGGTGAAAAAGTTTAACGAAAAAAGATGAGTGAGGACAAAACTAAAAAGTTGGTAAATTTGTTGAACACAGAGATTGATTAAACGTTTATTAAAAGTAAAACGTGAATAGTTTGGCAGGTAGCCAAGTAGCAACAAACAGCAGAGCAGCACGGAGACAATGCGGAAGCGAGACGGAAGTCACGTGACAAACTCAGAGATTCGTCATAAAATAGTCATACTGCTCCCCCTATAGTCATTCCCCCCACCCCCTCAATAGTCACGCTACTCCCCCTATAGTCATTTCCCCTCAATAGTCATGCTACTATAGTCATTCCCCCTCAATAGTCATGCTGCTCCCCCTATAGTCATTCCCCCTCAATAGTCAAACTGCTCCCCCTATAGTCATTCCCCCTCAATAGTCATGCTGCTCCCCTATAGTCATTCCCCCTCAATAGTCATGCTGCTCCCCCTATAGTCATTCCCCCTCAATAGTCAAACTGCTCCCCCTATAGTCATTCCCCCCTCAATAGTCATGCTACTCCCCCTATAGTCATTCCCCCTCAATAGTCATACTGCTCCCCCTATAGTCATTCCCCCTCAATAGTCATGCTACTATAGTCATTCCCCCTCAATAGTCATGCTGCTCCCCCTATAGTCATTCCCCCTCAATAGTCATGCTGCTCCCCCTATAGTCATTCCCCCTCAATAGTCATGCTGCTCCCCCTATAGTCATTCCCCCTCAATAGTCATACTGCTCCCCTATAGTCATTCCCCCCACCCCCTCAATAGTCACGCTACTCCCCCTATAGTCATTCCCCCTCAATAGTCAAACTGCTCCCCCTATAGTCATTCCCCCTCAATAGTCATGCTACTCCCCCTATAGTCATTCCCCCTCAATAGTCATACTGCTCCCCCTATAGTCATTCCCCCTCAATAGTCATGCTACTATAGTCATTCCCCCTCAATAGTCATGCTGCTCCCCCTATAGTCATTCCCCTTCAATAGTCATGCTGCTCCCCCTATAGTCATTCCCCCTCAATAGTCATACTGCTCCCCCTATAGTCATTCCCCCGACCCCCTCAATAGTCACGCTACTCCCCCTATAGTCATTCCCCCTCAATAGCCATGCTGCTCCCCCTATAGTCATTCCCCCTCAATAGTCATGCTGCTCCCCTATAGTCATTCCCCCCTCAATAGTCATGCTACTCCCCCTATAGTCATTCCCCCTCAATAGTCATGCTGCTCCCCCTATAGTCATTCCCCCTCAATAGTCATGCTACTCCCCCTATAGTCATTCCCCCTCAATAGTCATGCTACTCCCCCTATAGTCATTCCCCCTCAATAGTCATACTGCTCCCCCTATAGTCATTCCCCCCACCCCCTCAATAGTCATGCTACTCCCCCTATAGTCATTCCCCCTCAATAGTCTTCACTCTGCCACTATATTTATATATAACCTGCAACCCTGTACATGTGACTATTAAACACTGTACCCTGTAATCACCCCTGCAACCCTGTACATGTGACTATTAACCACTGTACCCTGTAATCACCCCTGCAACCCTGTACATGTGACTATTAACCACTGTACCCTGAAATCACCCCTGCAACCCTGTACATGTGACTATTAAACACTGTACCCTGTAATCACCCCTGCAACCCTGTACATGTGACTATTAAAACACTGTACCCTGTAATCACCCCTGCAATCCTGTACATGAGACTATTAACCACTGTACCCTGTAATCACCCCTGCAACCCTGTACATGTGACTATTAAAACACTGTACCCTGTAATCACCCCTGCAACCCTGTACATGTGACTATTAAACACTGTACACTGTAATCACCCATGCAACCCTGTACATGTGACTATTAACCACTGTACCCTGTAATCACCCCTGCAACCCTGTACATGTGACTATTAACCACTGTACCCTGTAATCACCCCTGCAACCCTGTACATGAGACTATTAAACACTGTACCCTGTAATCACCCCTGCAACCCTGTACATGTGACTATTAACCACTGTACCCTGTAATCACCCCTGTAACCCTGTACATGAGACTATTAAACACTGTACCCTGTAATCACCCCTGCAACCCTGTACATGTGACTATTAACCACTGTACCCTGTAATCACCCCTGTAACCCTGTACATGAGACTATTAAACACTGTACCCTGTAATCACCCCTGCAACCCTGTACATGTGACTATTAACCACTGTACCCTGTAATCACCCCTGCAACCCTGTACATGTCACTATTAAACACTGTACCCTGTAATCACCCCTGCAACCCTGTACATGTGACTATTAACCACTGTACCCTGTAATCACCCCTGCAACCCTGTACATGAGACTATTAACCACTGTACCCTGTAATCACCCCTGCAACCCTGTACATGTGACTATTAACCACTGTACCCTGTAATCACCCCTGCAACCCTGTACATGAGACTATTAACCACTGTACCCTGTAATCACCCCTGCAACCCTGTACATGAGACTATTAACCACTGTACCCTGTAATCACCCCTGCAACCCTGTACATGAGACTATTAACCACTGTACCCTGTAATCACCCCTGCAACCCTGTACATGAGACTATTAACCACTGTACCCTGTAATCACCCCTGCAACCCTGTACATGTGACTATTAACCACTGTACCCTGTAATCACCCCTGCAACCCTGTACATGTGACTATTAACCACTGTACCCTGTAATCACCCCTGCAACCCTGTACATGAGACTATTAACCACTGTACCCTGTAATCACCCCTGCAACCCTGTACATGAGACTATTAACCACTGTACCCTGTAATCACCCCTGCAACCCTGTACATGAGACTATTGACCACTGTACCCTGTAATCACCCCTGCAACCCTGTACATGTGACTATTAAAACACTGTACCCTGTAATCACCCCTGCAACCCTGTACATGTGACTATTAACCACTGTACCCTGTAATCACCCCTGCAACCCTGTACATGTGACTATTAAAACACTGTACCCTGTAATCACCCCTGTAACCCTGTACATGAGACTATTAAACACTGTACCCTGTAATCACCCCTGCAACCCTGTACATTAGACTATTAACCACTGTACCCTGTAATCACTCCAGGAAGAGATTGACTCAACCATGACAGCCTCGGACATGATTCTCTGTAAAACTAACTGTATAAATGCTGTGTAAATGAGAGTTCAGTCCAGTAAACTTAATGAATGAACTCAGAGACCCAGAGAGCTGTTTATTCAGCAGGCCTAATGTTATACACAGACCACTAGAGAGGTCAGTGGTAGACAGAGTAAACTGATGCTGTCCACATGTAGTGTTGCTCATGGTGTGTTGCTCATGGTGTGTTGCTCATGGTGTGTTGCTCATAGTGTGTTGCTCATGGTGTGTTGCTCATGGTGTGTTGCTCATGGTGTGTTGCTCATGGTGTGTTGCTCATGGTGTGTTGCTCATGGTGTGTTGCTCATGGTGTGTTGCTCATGGTGTGTTGCTCATGGTGTGTTGCTCATGGTGTGTTGCTCATGGTGTGTTGCTCATGGTGTGTTGCTCATGGTGTGTTGCTCATGGTGTCTGTCTGTGTGATCCTGTTCTTCTATCCTCATGGGGACATGAAATCTCCACAAGGATAGTAAAACAGGGGAAATCATCCCTTGTGGGGTCATTTCCCACCTTCCAAAGGCTATTTCAAGCTTAGGGGTTGGGTTTAGGAGTTAGGTTTAGGGAAACAATTATTTTGAATGGAAAACAATTTTAGGTCCCCAAGAGGATAGAAAAACAAGTGTGTCAAATGTAATTAAATATTATTTGTCACATACACGTGTTTAGCAGATGTTATTGCGGGTGTAGTGAAATGCTTGTGCTTCTAGCTCCGACAGTGCAGTAATATCTAACAAGTAATATCTAACAATTTCACAACATATACCCAATACACACAAATCTAGTAAGGAATGGAATTTAAGAATATATACATACAGTGGGGAAAAAAAGTATTTAGTCAGCCACCAATTGTGCAAGTTCTCCCACTTAAAAAGATGAGAGAGGCCTGTAATTTTCATCATAGGTACACGTCAACTATGACAGACAAAATGAGAAAAATAAATCCAGAAAATCACATTGTAGGATTTTTAATGAATTTATTTGCAAATTATGGTGGAAAATAAGTATTTGGTCAATAACAAAAGTTTCTCAATACTTTGTTATATACCCTTTGTTGGCAATGACACAGGTCAAACGTTTTCTGTAAGTCTTCACAAGGTTTTCACACACTGTTGCTGGTATTTTGGCCCATTCCTCCATGCAGATCTCCTCTAGAGCAGTGATGTTTTGGGGCTGTCGCTGGGCAACACAGACTTTCAACTCCCTCCAAAGATTTTCTATGGGGTTGAGATCTGGAGACTGGCTAGGCCACTCCAGGACCTTGAAATGCTTCTTACGAAGCCACTCCTTCGTTGCCCGGGCGGTGTGTTTGGGATCATTGTCATGCTGAAAGACCCAGCCACGTTTCATCTTCAATGCCCTTGCTGATGGAAGGAGGTTTTCACTCAAAATCTCACGATACATGGCCCCATTCATTCTTTCCTTTACACGGATCAGTCGTCCTGGTCCCTTTGCAGAAAAACAGCCCCAAAGCATGATCTTTCCACCCCCATGCTTCACAGTAGGTATGGTGTTCTTTGGATGCAACTCAGCATTCTTTGTCCTCCAAACACGACGAGTTGAGTTTTTACCAAAAAGTTCTATTTTGGTTTCATCTGACCATATGACATTCTCCCAATCCTCTTCTGGATCATCCAAATGCACTCTAGCAAACTTCAGACGGGCCTGGTCATGTACTGGCTTAAGCAGGGGGACACGTCTGGCACTGCAGGATTTGAGTCCCTGGCGGCGTAGTGTGTTACTGATGGTATGCTTTTTTACTTTGGTCCCAGCTCTCTGCAGGTCATTCACTAGGTCCCCCTGTGTGGTTCTGGGATTTTTGCTCACCGTTCTTGTGATCATTTTGACCCCACGGGGTGAGATCTTGCATGGAGCCCCAGATCGAGGGAGATTATCAGTGGTCTTGTATGTCTTCCATTTCCTAATAATTGCTCCCACAGTTGATTTCTTCAAACCAAGCTGCTTACCTATTGCAGATTCAGTCTTCCCAGCCTGGTGCAGGTCTACACTTTTGTTTCTGGTGTCCTTTGACAGCTCTTTGGTCTTGGCCATAGTGGAGTTTGGAGTGTGACTGTTTGAGGTTATGGACAGGTGTCTTTTATACTGATAACAAGTTCAAACAGGTGCCATTAATACAGGTAACGAGTGGAGGACAGAGGAGCCTCTTAAAGAAGAAGTGACAGGTCTGTGAGAGCCAGAAATCTTGCTTGTTTGTAGGTGACCAAATACTTATTTTCCACCATAATTTGCAAATAAATTCATTAAAAATCCTACAATGTGATTTTCTGGATTTTTTTCTCTCAATTTGTCTGTCATAGTTGACGTGTACCTATGATGAAAATTACAGGCCTCTCATCTTTTTAAGTGGGAGAACTTGCACAATTGGTGGCTGACTAAATACTTTTTTCCCCACTGTATATGGACAAGCAATGACAGAGCGGCATGGACTAAGATACAGTAGAATAGTATAGAATACAGTATATACATATGAGATGAGTAGTGCAAGATATGTAAACATTATTAAAGTGACTAGTGTTCCATTTCTTAAAGTGGCCAGTGATTTCAACAGGCAGCAGCAGCCTCTAATGTGCTAGTGATGGCTATTTAACGGTCTGATGGCAGCCTCTAATGTGCTAGTGATGGCTATGTAACGGTCTGATGGCAGCCTCTAATGTGCTAGTGATGGCTATGTAACGGTCTGATGGCAGCCTCTAATGTGCTAGTGATGGCTATGTAATGGTCTGATGGCAGCCTCTAATGTGCTAGTGATGGCTATGTAACGGTCTGATAGCAGCCTCTAATGTGCTAGTGATGGCTATGTAACGGTCTGATGGCAGCCTCTAATGTGCTAGTGATGGCTATGTAACGGTCTGATCGGGTGCTGTATGTCTTAGAGGGCGGGTAGTGATGTCAACAGGCAGCAGCAGACTCTAATGTGCTAGTGTGTGTGTTGGTATTTTCCAGGTTTGTTGTTGCAATGTCCTGTGATAGCTGGCTGCAATATCAGTACCATGCATCATGCTGATGCCATCACACTGACAACATTGATAATAAGCAGCTCTAGGCAGACTGCAGTCTCCCTGTGAAGGTATTGACATAGAACTTTTCTAACTAAAGTGTACAAGATATCACAGTGGTGAGAAGTAAGCACATACCTTCCATTATGTCCAGAGGTTGAGGATGTCTGGGGCATTCTGACGGGAGTGGAACATGGCACCACCTCCACCCCTTCCTCCTGTTTTTCTCCATTGTTTGGAGTCACCGTTTCCTGCGGCGGACCTCCTGTCTGTAGCGCTGCTCCTGGTGCGGCCTCCTCGCCATTTTCCAATGAAGGTCCTGTGCTGCTGTTTTGCAGTTCTTCCTCTCCTCCTGACACTCCCGAAGACGAAGGGCTCGGAGTGGCCCTGATATCGCCTCCCAGGCTCTCATAAATCCTGGGTGTGTCCGTGTCTAGGTCTGGGCTAACGTTTTCACCCGCAGCCTTCAGCACTACCTCACCCTCGGTCATATCTGTAGCCATCACAGCTGATCTGCCGCTTCCTTTCAAACAGAGGCTCTTGGACAAAAGAGACTAGATCAAATGCTTCAAAGACGTTTCAAACCTCAAAGCAACAGTTTAGTTTTAGGAATATGAGATTCTTCCTGGTTTGTTAGCTGATAGCTCTAGTAGTAGCTAAATACTAAAAAAAGTCATACATTTACAATTGTTTTCTTTGAAGTTAATTTGTTAAACTGAGTGAGCCCCGTATAAAGAAACAACGTAACTAGGTTAGCTAACTTACTAGCTAACTTTAGCTAACAACCAGCTAGCCACTTGTTTAGCTAACCCGCTAGCCACCAGTAGGACTTGGCTTTGTAGCCGAGCAGTGCGTAGTCAACTGTTCCCTTTCCTTCCGTCCTCCGGTGGACTCCAGCTAAAGCTAATGCTAACCACAATGCTAGCTAGTTAGCCAACTGTCATTAGCAAGCGCCAACTTAGATCAAGTGCATTTGCCGATGTCTTGCAAGCCATGAAGACAGAATCAAACACATTCAATCGCTTTCCGTTAGTCATTTAGCATGATAAACTTTGACTTCCGACCGTTCATAATGAATCTTTACTCTTTTCGTTCAATCTGTCACTGTTGTTCTCCTCTCCCCGTTATTAAAGGTACACGTCTTCATCTCCCTCTCCCCCCTCAGAACTGCCAAGTTCTCAGACAATGCCCTCTGTTGGTTACGGCCAGTGTTTCACTAAACTCCCAGAGTAGGCTACCCCTGCCAGGTCCAATTATTTGACGGATTCAATGTACATTTGTTTTATTTTAGTCAAATAGTAGACGCTCTAAGAGTAAGAGTTATAACACCCATGAAAACTTGCGGTCAAACTCGAAAATGGTTCCAATCGTTTTTCCACCATTAATTTCTCCCATTGGGGAGTTTTAGAAACACTTCCATGTATGTTTTGCTATTTTGATTTCTGAGTCAAAACATAGAATGGAAAAACGACTAATTTTTCCTGCAGGAGTCCTGCAGGAAATCCCACAGGATTTCCGTGATCATTTTCCTGTGGGACAACCATCGGGATTCCTGCAGGAATGGTTTTGCAGGACCAATCCTGCAGGAATAATGGTTTTGCTGGACCAATCCTGCAGGAATTGTAAGAATCCTTCCCATGGGGTATGAAAATTAAAAAGAATAATGTATGCACTAACTGTAAGTCGCTCTGGATAAGAGAGTCTGCTAAATGACGTAAATGTAAATGTCCTGCAAAACCATTTCTGCAGGGACTTTCTGCAGGAATTATGTGCAAAACCATTTCTGCAGGAATGGTTTTACACATAATTCCTGCAGAAAGTCCCTCAGAAATTAGTTTATACGATTCCTGCAGGAATGGTTTTTCAGGACCAATTCTGCAGGAGTCTTACTGTTCATACAGGAATCCTACACATAATACGTGCATTCTGATCATGTTTCTCGTAGGACTAACCTACAGGAGCAATACTGCACAATAATTGTATTTCTGCAGGATTCAAACTCAAATGTGTCCACTTCCACCAAGGATCATATCACCTCTACCTTACCTGACACCCTAGACCCACTTCAATTTGCATACCGCCCCAATAGATCCACAGACGATGCAATCGCCATCACACTGCACACTGCCCTATCCCATCTGGACAAGAGGAATACATATGTAAGAATACTGTTCATTGACTATAGCTCAGCATTCAACACCATAGTACCCTCCAAGCTCATCATTAAGCTCGGGGCCCTGGATCTGAACCCCGCCCTGTGCAACTGGGTCCTGGACTTCCTGACGGACTGCCCCCAGGTGGTGAAGGTAGGAAACAACACCTCCACTTCGCTGATCCTCAACACAGGGGCCCCACAAGGGTGTGTGCTCAGCCCCCTCCTGTACTCCCTGTTCACCCATGACTGCGTGGCCATGCACGCCCCCAACTCAATCATCAAGTTTGCAGACGACACAACAGTAGTAGGCCTGATTACCAACAATGACGAGACAGCCTTCAGGGAGGAGGTCAGGGCCCTGGCCGAGTGGTCCCAGGAAAATAACCTCTCCCTCAACGTCAACAAAACAAAGGAGATGATCGTGGACTTCAGGAAACAGCAGAGGGTGCACCCCCCTATCCACATCGATGGGGCCTGTGGTGGAGAAGGTGAAAAGCTTCAAGTTCCTTGGCGTACACCTCACTGGCAATCTGAAATGATCCACCCACGCAGACAGTGTGGTGAAGAAGGCGCCTAAGACCCTCACAAACTTTTACAGATGCACAATTGAGAGCATCCTGTCGGGCTGTATCACCGCCTGATATGGCAACTGCACTGCCCGCAACAGCAGGGCTCTCCAGAGGGTGGTGCTGTCACGCTCGTTATGAGATGCGGACCAAGGCGCAGCGTGATAATATCTCCCTAAACCTCCATAACTTGCTACATTTGCACACACTGTATATATATTTTCTGTAGTATTTTTTACTTTATGTTTTGTTTACCCCATATGTAACTCTGTGTTGTTGTTTTTATCGCACTGCTTTGCTTTATCTTGGCCAGGTCGCAGTTGTAAATGAGAACTTTTTCTCAACTGGCTTACCTGGTTAAATAAAGGTTAAATAAAAAAATAAAAATAAATCATTTGTATTCAAGCTAAAATATAGGCAATCCAAATAGTGTCCATAATAAACAAATATTTTCATGATGAGAGTTAATGTATTCTGAACCTGAGCTTGAAGTGTGCAGAGCTGGTTTTGATGATGTTGTGGGAGAACCTCATGTACCACTGGTAATGTAATGAACTAAACATCTGAAGTATGAAAAATCACTGGTAATGTAATGAACTAAACATCTGAAGTATGAAATATCACTGGTAATGTAATGAACTAAACATCTGAAGTATGAAATATCACTGGTAATGTAATGAACTAAACATCTGAAGTATGAAATATCACTGGTAATGTAATGAACTAAACATCTGAAGTATGAAATATCACTGGTAATGTAATGAACTAAACATCTGAAGTATGAAAAATCACTGGTAATGTAATGAACTAAACATCTGAAGTATGAAAAATCACTGGTAATGTAATGAACTAAACATCTGAAGTATGAAATATCACTGGTAATGTAATGAACTAAACATCTGAAGTATGAAATATCACTGGTAATGTAATGAACTAAACATCTGAAGTATGAAAAATCACTGGTAATGTGTAGACTCACTGTGTGGAATACTGTACCCTACCGTGATGAGTCAGTATCTCTCTAACCCTGCTGTACCCTACCGTGATTAGACAATATCTCCCTAACCCTGCTGTACCCTACCGTGATGAGTCAGTATCTCTCTAACCCTGCTGTACCCTACCGTGCTGAGACAATATCTCTCTAACCCTGCTGTACCCTACCGTGCTGAGACAATATCTCTCTAACCCTGCTGTACCCTACCGTGATTAGACAATATCTCCCTAACCCTGCTGTACCCTACCGTGATGAGTCAGTATCTCTCTAACCCTGCTGTACCCTACCGTGCTGAGTCAGTATCTCTCTAACCCTGCTGTACCCTACCGTGATTAGACAGTATCTCTCTAACCCTGCTGTACCCTACCGTGATTAGACAGTATCTCTCTAACCCTGCTGTACCCTACCGTGATTAGACAGTATCTCTCTAACCCTGCTGTACCCTACCGTGATTAGACAGTATCTCTCTAACCCTGCTGTACCCTACCGTGATTAGACAGTATCTCTCTAACCCTGCTGTACCCTACCGTGATTAGACAGTATCTCTCTAACCCTGCTGTACCCTACCGTGATTAGACAGTATCTCTCTAACCCTGCTGTACCCTACCGTGATTAGACAGTATCTCTCTAACCCTGCTGTACCCTACCGTGCTGAGTCAGTATCTCTCTAACCCTGCTGTACCCTACCGTGATGAGTCAGTATCTCTCTAACCCTGCTGTACCCTACCGTGATGAGTCAGTATCTCTCTAACCCTGCTGTACCCTACCGTGATTAGACAGTATCTCTCTAACCCTGCTGTACCCTACCGTGATGAGACAGTATCTCTCTAACCCTGCTGTACCCTACCGTGATGAGTCAGTATCTCTCTAACCCTGTTGTACCCTACCGTGATTAGACAATATCTCCCTAACCCTGCTGTACCCTACCGTGATGAGTCAGTATCTCTCTAACCCTGCTGTACCCTACCATGCTGAGACAGTATCTCTCTAACCCTGCTGTACCCTACCGTGATTAGACAGTATCTCTCTAACCCTGCTGTACCCTACCGTGATTAGACAGTATCTCTCTAACCCTGCTGTACCCTACCGTGATTAGACAGTATCTCTCTAACCCTGCTGTACCCTACCGTGATTAGACAGTATCTCTCTAACCCTGCTGTACCCTACCGTGATTAGACAGTATCTCTCTAACCCTGCTGTACCCTACCGTGATTAGACAGTATCTCTCTAACCCTGCTGTACCCTACCGTGATTAGACAGTATCTCTCTAACCCTGCTGTACCCTACCGTGATTAGACAGTATCTCCCTAACCCTGCTGTACCCTACCGTGATTAGACAGTATCTCTCTAACCCTGCTGTACCCTACCGTGATTAGACAGTATCTCTCTAACCCTGCTGTACCCTACCGTGATTAGTCAGTATCTCTCTAACCCTGCTGTACCCTACCGTGCTGAGTCAGTATCTCTCTAACCCTGCTGTACCCTACCGTGATTAGACAGTATCTCTCTAACCCTGCTGTACCCTACCGTGCTGAGTCAGTATCTCTCTAACCCTGCTGTACCCTACCGTGATTAGACAATATCTCTCTAACCCTGCTGTACCCTACCGTGCTGAGTCAGTATCTCTCTAACCCTGCTGTACCCTACCGTGATTAGACAGTATCTCTCTAACCCTGCTGTACCCTACCGTGATTAGACAGTATCTCTCTAACCCTGCTGTACCCTACCGTGCTGAGACAGTATCTCTCTAACCCTGCTGTACCCTACCGTGATGAGTCAGTATCTCTCTAACCCTGCTGTACCCTACCGTGATTAGACAGTATCTCTCTAACCCTGCTGTACCCTACCGTGATTAGACAGTATCTCTCTAACCCTGCTGTACCCTACCGTGCTGAGTCAGTATCTCTCTAACCCTGCTGTACCCTACCGTGATGAGTCAGTATCTCTCTAACTGCTGTACCCTACCGTGATTAGACAGTATCTCTCTAACCCTGCTGTACCCTACCGTGATTAGACAATATCTCCCTAACCCTGCTGTACCCTACCGTGCTGAGTCAGTATCTCTCTAACCCTGCTGTACCCTACCGTGATTAGACAGTATCTCTCTAACCCTGCTGTACCCTACCGTGCTGAGTCAGTATCTCTCTAACCCTGCTGTACCCTACCGTGCTGAGACAATATCTCTCTAACCCTGCTGTACCCTACCGTGCTGAGTCAGTATCTCTCTAACCCTGCTGTACCCTACCGTGATTAGTCAGTATCTCTCTAACCCTGCTGTACCCTACCGTGCTGAGACAGTATCTCTCTAACCCTGCTGTACCCTACCGTGATTAGACAGTATCTCTCTAACCCTGCTGTACCCTACCGTGATTAGACAGTATCTCTCTAACCCTGCTGTACCCTACCGTGATTAGACAGTATCTCTCTAACCCTGCTGTACCCTACCGTGCTGAGTCAGTATCTCTCTAACCCTGCTGTACCCTACCGTGCTGAGTCAGTATCTCTCTAACCCTGCTGTACCCTACCGTGATTAGACAGTATCTCTCTAACCCTGCTGTACCCTACCGTGATTAGACAGTATCTCTTTAACCCTGCTGTACCCTACCGTGCTGAGACAGTATCTCTCTAACCCTGTTGTACCCTACCGTGATTAGACAGTATCTCTCTAACCCTGTTGTACCCTACCGTGATTAGACAGTATCTCTCTAACCCTGCTGTACCCTACCGTGCTGAGACAATATCTCTCTAACCCTGCTGTACCTTACCGTGATTAGACAGTATCTCTCTAACTGCTGTACCCTACCGTGCTGAGTCAGTATCTCTCTAACCCTGCTGTACCCTACCGTGCTGAGACAGTATCTCTCTAACCCTGCTGTACCCTACCGTGCTGAGTCAGTATCTCTCTAACCCTGCTGTACCCTACCGTGATGAGTCAGTGTCTCTCTAACAAGATCAAGGATGGATATATAAGCAGGTAATGTGTGTATTATATATCCCTCCTAGTAGTGGTAATGTGTGTATTATATATCCCTATTATTAGTAGTGGTAATGTGTGTATTATATATCCCTATTATTAGTAGTGGTAATGTGTGTATTATATATCCCTATTATTAGTAGTGGTAATGTGTGTATTATATATCCCTCCTAGTAGTGGTAATGTGTGTATTATATATCCCTATTATTAGTAGTGGTAATGTGTGTATTATATATCCCTATTATTAGTAGTGGTAATGTGTGTATTATATATCCCTATTATTAGTAGTGGTAATGTGTGTATTATATATCCCTCCTAGTAGTGGTAATGTGTGTATTATATATCCCTATTATTAGTAGTGGTAATGTGTGTATTATATATCCCTATTATTAGTAGTGGTAATGTGTGTATTATATATCCCTATTATTAGTAGTGGTCATGTGTGTATTATATATCCCTGTTATTAGTAGTGGTAATGTGTGTATTATATATCCCTATTATTAGTAGTGGTCATGTGTGTATTATATATCCCTATTATTAGTAGTGGTAATGTGTGTATTATATATCCCTATTATTAGTAGTGGTAATGTGTGTATTATATATCCCTATTATTAGTAGTGGTAATGTGTGTATTATATATCCCTATTATTAGTAGTGGTAATGTGTGTATTATATATCCCTCCTAGTAGTGGTAATGTGTGTATTATATATCCCTCCTAGTAGTGGTAATGTGTGTATTATATATCCCTCCTAGTAGTGGTAATGTGTGTATTATATATCCCTATTATTAGTAGTGGCAATGTGTGTATTATATATCCCTATTATTAGTAGTGGTAATGTGTGTATTATATATCCCTATTATTAGTAGTGGTAATGTGTGTATTATATATCCCTATTATTAGTAGTGGTAATGTGTGTATTATATATCCCTATTATTAGTAGTGGTAATGTGTGTATTATATATCCCTATTATTGTAAGGGATCGGGGTTTGGCTGGGTCTAGACAGAGTCTGACACTTCCCCGATCTACAGAGAGGGGGAGTCATCAGACTCGATCTGGTTCACCTGAGTTCTGAGCACACCTGTCAGTAATTAGTGTAGGATTTAAGGTGTGCTCAGAAGTTCAGTCGGTGCGAGGTATTGTTCCTTTGTGACTTGCTAAGCATTTTGTTCCGAGAGAGAGAGAGAGTTTGTTGTTTTTGATTACCCGTGTATCCGACCTGTGCCTTGTTGTTTGACTCCCCGTATTGCTTAATCCTCTGCTTGTCTACCCCAGTGATTACCGTACTCTGACCCTGTGCCTGTGCCCTCGACTACGACTACGCCCGCTCCCTTGGTACCTCTGCCTGTCTCTGCCTGGCCCGGTTTTGACCACAGCCCGCCCGACTACGATTAAGCTATTCCCTTGTCTGTACTCTAATAAAGCATCGCAATTCTGCGATTGGATCTTACCACTCTGTCCGAGTATTCATTACAGAATACCTCGCCAATACCATGGATCCAGCGGAATTACAGAGGCGATGGGAGATACAGGAGAAACGGATGGATGAACTCCTGCAACTACTCAACGCTGGTGCGGCTGAAGGCACCACCCCGAGCACGGTCAGTCCTCGTCATGCAGCTCCGATTTCTCTACCGACAAGGTACGACGGGGAACCTGGCAAATGTCAGGGGTTTCTACTCCAGACGTCCCTGTATATGTCGTATAATCGTACTATGTTTCCCGATGACCGTAGCAGGGTGGATTTCATGATTTCTCTGCTAACGGGAAGAGCACTGGATTGGGCTACTGCGCTTTGGGCAGCTGAGGTCCCCGAGTTGAATGCCGAAGTTCAGTTCAAAAGACTGTTCCAAGAGGTGTTCGACCACCCAGTATCTGGGCGTAGTGTGGGAGACCAACTATGCGAACTTCAGCAGGGCCGTCGCACAGTAGCCGACTACGCTTTGGAGTTCCGTACTATAGCAGCCGGTAGCGGATGGAGCGAGACTGCTTTGCTCACCGTTTTCCGAAGAGGGTTGCGCAAAGACGTACAGACTGAGTTGGCTTGTCGAGGAGATATCATTGTGCTACATGAGTTTATCAAAATAGCCATCTCTATTGATAATCTGATAGTGCAACATAAGGTATCCACAGTCCGGGAGCCCTCGGTCACTGGTCCTACGCAATCGACAGAGCGGAGGAGAGAAGCTGAGGAGGAACCTATGCAACTGGGACGGTCACCCCTACAAGATTCGGTGAGACAACAACGTCGGCAAGACGGACTATGCCTGTATTGTGGTCAGTCGGGTCATTTCGTTCGTCAATGTCCGGTACGCCCAAACCGTAACCCAGGATATCGCCTCGGAACTGCCAAACCAGTGAGTGAGACTCAAGTGTTCAACATTACATCTAAACAAATGTATGTGCCAGTTACCTTATCTGTCGGAGAGAAAGTGCGCAGGTTGGAGGGTCTTATTGATTCCGGAGCGGCTGCCAGTTTTCTGGATATGGGTCTCGCTGAGGAATTGGGAGTTCAACTTATCCCAATTCAACCTCCCCTGCGAGTCAACGCGCTAGACGGTGAGCCCATGGGCACTGGGTTCATTACGCACCGTACCGAGGTAATCAAGTTACAAGTGGGCTCCATACACCATGAGGACATCATTTTGTTCGTCATCTCCGCTCCACGGGAGCCGCTAGTTCTCGGCCACCCCTGGCTCGTCACCCATGATCCGGTCATCTACTGGAAATCTGGCGATATCACTGCTTGGAGTGAGGTATGTAGGGCAGAATGCCTCAATTTACCGTGCAAAATGTCTACTGTGGAGGATGCGCCGGGTGCGGTGTCTACTGTTGTTCCAACAGAATACCAGGATTACGCGCAGGTGTTCTCCAAGGAGAGGGCTACCGTGTTACCACCTCATCGGGCCTGGGACTGCGGGATTGATCTGCTATCCGGAGCTACACCTCCTCGTGGAAGAATCTACCCGTTGTCACAGCCGGAACGAGAAGCGATGAGCAAGTATATTGATGAGGCGCTACAGCAAGGGGCCATTCGCCCATCTACGTCTCCCGCCGCATCCAGTTTTTTCTTCGTGAAGAAAAAGGATGGCGGACTGCGTCCTTGTATAGACTATCGAGGTTTGAACGATATTACCATAAAAAATCGGTATCCTCTTCCTTTGATCCCAGCAGCCCTCGAGCAGGTGGGGCAGGCCTCTATCTACAGTAAACTGGACCTCAGGAGTGCATACAATCTGGTGCGCATTAGAGAAGGGGATGAATGGAAGACCGCCTTCATCACCCATCGAGGACACTATGAATATTGTGTCATGCCCTATGGACTTACCAACGCGCCCTCAGTATTCCAGGCGTTCATGAATGACATTTTCAGGGACATGATTGATCGCTTTGTGATAGTGTACATTGATGACATCCTAATCTATTCTAACTCTCTGAGTGAACATGTGTCCCATGTACGACAGGTTCTGGATCGGCTCCTGCACCACTCTCTGTTCGTGAAGGCAGAAAAGAGTGAATTCCATGTCACCACGATTTCCTTCCTTGGGGCCATACTCACTCCCGACGGGGTTAAACTGGATGAAGCCAAGGTACAAGCGGTACAAGACTGGCCTCAACCCCAGACGGTGAAAGAGCTCCAGAGATTCTTGGGGTTTGCCAATTACTATAGACGGTTCGTGCGTAATTTCAGCACCACCGCAGCTCCCCTGTCGGCGATGACCAGCTACAAGGGTCGCGGTCTGAACTGGACGGAGGGGGCAGTGCGTGCGTTTGAGACGTTGAAGCAACGCTTTACCACCGCTCCTATTTTATGTCAGCCGGACCCTACCTTGCCGTTTATCGTGGAAGTGGACGCCTCGGAGGTTGGAGTGGGAGCCGTGTTATCCCAACGCCAAGGTGAGCCGCCTAAATCACGACCCTGTGCTTTCTTTTCAAGAAAACTGAATTCGGCCGAGCAGAACTACGACGTGGGTAATCGTGAACTACTGGCGGTGAAGTTAGCACTGGAGGAGTGGAGACATTGGTTGGAGGGTGCAGAGCATCCGTTCCAAGTGCTCACGGACCACCGCAATCTGGAGTATCTTCACAGTGCTAAACGACTGAACTCCCGACAGGTAAGGTGGTCTTTATTTTTCAACCGTTTCCGATTCACTGTCTCTTATATCCCCGGGTCCAAGAATGGTAAGGCGGACGCGCTTTCCCGACGGTTCGAGCGCGCGGAAAGATCCGTGGAACCAGAACCTATCCTCCCCATGAGTTGCCGTGCTGGTCCTGTGAGGTGGGCTATCGATGACACTACTCAGGAGAGCCTACAATCGGAACCAGCCCCTCCAGAAACCCCGGAGTCAAAGGTGTTTGTACCAGCTCCGCTTCGACCTCAACTGATGGAATGGTGCCACACGTCGCTGGGATCTGGTCATCCCGGAATCACTCGAACTGCACGACTCATCAGCCGAAAATACTGGTGGGATTCCCTCACAGATGACGTCAGAGACTATGTCTTATCCTGTCCAGTATGTGCTCAGTCCAAGGTACCTCGTGCACTACCGGAGGGTAAGCTGATGCCATTGCCAACTCCTCAACGACCCTGGTCGCACATTGCAATGGACTTTGTTACAGATCTACCAGAATCAGAGGGCCATACTGTAATTCTCGTGGTCATCGATCGATTTTCCAAGATGTGCCGGTTAGTACCCATGACCCGTTTGCCTAACGCCACTCAGATGGCGGAGACTATGTTTAACCAGGTGTTCCGGCAGTTTGGTGTCCCGGAGGATATTGTTTCCGACCGGGGACCCCAGTTTGTATCCCGGGTATGGAAGGCCTTCTGCGAACGCTTGGGCATCTCGGTTAGCCTAACCTCCGGATATCATCCCCAGGCCAATGGGCAGACAGAACGGCTCAACCAGGAAATTGGGAGATATCTACGGCAACAATGTTCGCGGCAGCCGCAAGAGTGGAGCCGATTCCTTCCTTGGGTAGAGTATGCTCAGAACTCACTCGTTCACACCTCCCTACGCCTAACGCCCTTCCAGTGTGTTCTAGGGTATCAACCACCCCTGTTCCCGTGGGATACCGCATCAGGGATGGTACCGGCGGTGGACGAGTGGTTCCGTCGGAGTGCGCAGGTCTAGGAGACGGCCCATCAACATCTCAGTCAGGCCTCACAACAGCAAAAGACCTACGCCGACCGACGCCGGAGACCTACTCCCACTTATCAACCCGGGCAACGAGTGTGGCTGTCTACCCGGGACCTGCGGTTCCGACGGAGCTGCAAGAAGCTTCAACCCAGGTACATCGGGCCTTTCAAAATACTGAGACGTATTAACCCTGTCACCTACCGTCTGTTACTTCCCCGACACTACAGAATAACCCCTACGTTCCACGTCTCCCTGTTGAAACCTGTCCACTATAGCCCGATGTACCCCCCTATCGCTCAACAACCTACTACACCACCTCTGGAGGATGAACAGGACACCACCTATACAGTCCACGAGATACTGGAGTCAAGACGGAGACGAGGGGGCATCGAATATCTCGTGGACTGGGAGGGATATGGACCTGAGGAACGGTCCTGGGTCCCTGCTAAGGACATACTGGATCCCGCTCTCAAGGCCACTTTCCACGCTGAACACCCAGATCATCCAGGACCCCGACCCAGAGGAAGACCACCCGGTAGAAGTAGAAGGCCGTCAGGAGCCGGCCCTGGGGAGGGGGATACTGTAAGGGATCGGGGGTTGGCTGGGTCTAGACAGAGTCTGACACTTCCCCGATCTACAGAGAGGGGGAGTCATCAGACTCGATCTGGTTCACCTGAGTTCTGAGCACACCTGTCAGTAATTAGTGTAGGATATAAGGTGTGCTCAGAAGTTCAGTCGGTGCGAGGTATTGTTCCTTTGTGACTTGCTAAGCGTTTTGTTCCAAGAGAGAGAGAGAGTTTGTTGTTTTTGATTACCCGTGTATCCGACCTGTGCCTTGTTGTTTGACTCCCCGTATTGCTTAATCCTCTGCTTGTTTATCCCAGTGATTACCGTACTCTGACCCTGTGCCTGTGCCCTCGACTACGACTACGCCCGCTCCCTTGGTACCTCTGCCTGTCTCTGCCTGGCCCGGTTTGACCACAGCCCGCCCGACTACGATTAAGCTATTCCCTTGTCTGTACTCTAATAAAGCATCGCAATTCTGCGATTGGATCTTACCACTCTGTCCGAGTATTCATTACAATTATTAGTAGTGGTAATGTGTGTATTATATATCCCTATTATTAGTAGTGGTAATGTGTGTATTATATATCCCTATTATTAGTAGTGGTAATGTGTGTATTATATATCCCTCCCAGTAGTGGTAATGTGTGTATTATATATCCCTATTATTAGTAGTGGTAATGTGTGTATTATATATCCCTCCTAGTAGTGGTAATGTGTGTATTATATATCCCTATTATTAGTAGTGGTAATGTGTGTATTATATATCCCTGTTATTAGTAGTGGTAATGTGTGTATTATATATCCCTATTATTAGTAGTGGTAATGTGTGTATTATATATCCCTATTATTAGTAGTGGTAATGTGTGTATTATATATCCCTCCTAGTAGTGGTAATGTGTGTATTATATATCCCTCCCAGTAGTGGTAATGTGTGTATTATATATCCCTATTATTAGTAGTGGTAATGTGTGTATTATATAGCCCTCCTAGTAGTGGTAATGTGTGTATTATATATCCCTATTATTAGTAGTGGTAATGTGTGTATTATATATCCCTCCTAGTAGTGGTAATGTGTGTATTATATATCCCTCCCAGTAGTGGTAATGTGTGTATTATATATCCCTATTATTAGTAGTGGTAATGTGTGTATTATATATCCCTATTATTAGTAGTGGTAATGTGTGTATTATATATCCCTATTATTAGTAGTGGTAATGTGTGTATTATATATCCCTCCTAGTAGTGGTAATGTGTGTATTATATATCCCTATTATTAGTAGTGGTAATGTGTGTATTATATATCCCTATTATTAGTAGTGGTAATGTGTGTATTATATATCCCTATTATTAGTAGTGGTAATGTGTGTATTATATATCCCTCCTAGTAGTGGTAATGTGTGTATTATATATCCCTCCCAGTAGTGGTAATGTGTGTATTATATATCCCTATTATTAGTAGTGGTAATGTGTGTATTATATATCCCTATTATTATAGTGGTAATGTGTGTATTATATATCCCTCCTAGTAGTGGTAATGTGTGTATTATATATCCCTATTATTAGTAGTGGTAATGTGTGTATTATATATCCCTATTATTAGTAGTGGTAATGTGTGTATTATATATCCCTATTATTAGTAGTGGTAATGTGTGTATTATATATCCCTCCTAGTAGTGGTAATGTGTGTATTATATATCCCTCCCAGTAGTGGTAATGTGTGTATTATATATCCCTATTATTAGTAGTGGTAATGTGTGTATTATATATCCCTATTATTAGTAGTGGTAATGTGTGTATTATATATCCCTCCTAGTAGTGGTAATGTGTGTATTATATATCCCTATTATTAGTAGTGGTAATGTGTGTATTATATATCCCTATTATTAGTAGTGGTAATGTGTGTATTATATATCCCTATTATTAGTAGTGGTAATGTGTGTATTATATATCCCTCCTAGTAGTGGTAATGTGTGTATTATATATCCCTGTTATTTGTAGTGGTAATGTGTGTATTATATATCCCTCCTAGTAGTGGTAATGTGTGTATTATATATCCCTATTATTAGTAGTGGTAATGTGTGTATTATATATCCCTATTATTAGTAGTGGTAATGTGTGTATTATATATCCCTCCTAGTAGTGGTAATGTGTGTATTATATATCCCTATTATTAGTAGTGGTAATGTGTGTATTATATATCCCTATTATTAGTAGTGGTAATGTGTGTATTATATATCCCTCCTAGTAGTGGTAATGTGTGTATTATATATCCCTCCCAGTAGTGGTAATGTGTGTATTATATATCCCTGTTATTTGTAGTGGTGATGTATGTATTATATATCCCTCCTAGTAGTGGTAATGTGTGTATTATATATCCCTATTATTAGTAGTGGTAATGTGTGTATTATATATCCCCCCTAGTAGTGGTAATGTGTGTATTATATATCCCTCCCAGTAGTGGTAATGTGTGTATTATATATCCCTATTATTAGTAGTGGTAATGTGTGTATTATATATCCCTATTATTAGTAGTGGTAATGTGTGTATTATATATCCCCCCTAGTAGTGGTAATGTGTGTATTATATATCCCTCCCAGTAGTGGTAATGTGTGTATTATATATCCCTATTATAAGTAGTGGTAATGTGTGTATTATATATCCCTATTATTAGTAGTGGTAATGTGTGTATTATATATCCCTATTATTAGTAGTGGTAATGTGTGTATTATATATCCCTCCTAGTAGTGGTAATGTGTGTATTATATATCCCTATTATTAGTAGTGGTAATGTGTGTATTATATATCCCTGTTATTAGTAGTGGTAATGTGTGTATTATATATCCCTATTATTAGTAGTGGTAATGTGTGTATTATATATCCCTCCTAGTAGTGGTAATGTGTGTATTATATATCCCTCCTAGTAGTGGTAATGTTTGTATTATATATCCCTATTATTAGTAGTGGTAATGTGTGTATTATATATCCCTGTTATTAGTAGTGGTAATGTGTGTATTATATATCCCTCCTAGTAGTGGTAATGTGTGTATTATATATCCCTATTATTAGTAGTGGTAATGTGTGTATTATATATCCCTATTATTAGTAGTGGTAATGTGGGAGAGTAGTAGACGGTCATTCTGAGAGAGATAGCAAGAGAGTTGGCTAAAGACGGCACGCTCAATAGTTTTGGAGAGAAAAGAAAGAAGGGATACTGGTCTGTAGTTGTTGACATCAAAGGGATCGAGTGTTGGTTTTTTGAGAAGGGGTGCAACTCTCGCTCTCTTGAAGACGGAAGGGACATAGCCAGCAGTCAAGGATGAGTTGATCAGCGAGGTGAGGTAAGGGAGAAGGTCACCGGAGATGGTCTGGAGAAGAGAGGAGGGGATAGGGTCAAGCGGGCAGGTTGTTGGGCAGCCGGCCGTCACAAGTCGCAAGATTTTATCTGGAGAGAGAGGGGAGAAAGAAGTCAAAGCATAGGGTAGGTCAGTGTGAGCAGGACCAGCAGTGTCATTTGACTTAACAAACGAGGATCGTCAACCTTCTATTCAAAGTGGTTGACGAATTCAGCAGGGAGGAGAAGGTGGCAAAGAGCTTCCTAGGGTTAGAGGCAGATGCTTGGAATTTAGAGTGGTAGAAAGTGGCCTTAGCAGCAGAAACAGATGAAGAAAATGTAGAGAGGAGGGAGTGAAAAGATGCCAGGTCCGCAGGGAGTCTAGTTTTCCTCCATTTCCGCTCGGCTGCCCGGAGCCCTGTTCTGTGAGCTCGCAATGAGTCATCAAGCCACGGAGCTGGAGGGGAGGACCGAGCCGGCCGGGAGGATAGGGGACATAGAGAGTCAAAGGATGCAGAAAGGGGAGGAGAGGAGGGTTGAGGAGGCAGAATCAGGAGATTGGAGGGAGAAGGATTGAGCAGAGGGAAGAGATGATAGGATGGAAGAGGAGAGAGTAGCGGGAGAGAGAGAGCGAAGGTTGCGACGGCGCATTACCATCTGAGTAGGGGCAGAGTGAGTAGTGTTGGAGGAGAGCGAGAGAGAAAAGGATACAAAGTAGTGGTCGGAGACATGGAGGGGAGTTGCAGTGAGATTAGTAGAAGAACAGCATCTAGTAAAGATGAGGTCAAGCGTATTGCCTGCCTTGTGAGTAGGGGGGGACGGTGAGAGGGTGAGGTCAAAAGAGGAGAGGAGTGGAAAGAAGGAGGCAGAGAGAAATGAGTCAAAGGCAGACGTAGGGAGGTTGAAGTCCCCCAGAACTGTGAGGGGTGAGCCATCCTCAGGAAAGGAACTTATCAAGGCGTCAAGCTCATTGATGAACTCTCCAAGGGAACCTGGAGGGCGATAAATGACAAGGATATTAAGCTTAAATGTGCTAGTGACTGTGACAGCAGGAATTCAAATGAGGAGATAGACAGATGGGTCAGGGGGAAAATAGAGAATGTCCACTTGGGAGAGATGAGGATTCCTGTGCCACCACCCTGCTGACCAGATGCTCTCGGGTTATGCGAGAACACATGGTCAGACGAGGAGAGAGCAGTAGGAGTAGCAGTGTTTTCAGTGGTAATCCATGTTTCCGTCAGCGCCAAGAAGTCGAGGGACTGGAGGGTAGCATAGGCTGAGATGAACTCTGGCTTGTTGGCAGCAGAACGGCAGTTCCAGAGGCTGCCTGAGACCTGGAACTCCACGTGGGTGGTGCGTGCAGGGACCACCAGGTTAGAGAGGCAGCAGCCACGCGGTGTGAGGCGTTTGTATAGCCCGTGCGGAGAGGAGAGAACAGGGATAGACTGAGACCTGGAACTCCAGGTGTGTGGTGCGTGCAGGGACCACCAGGTTAGAGAGGCAGCAGCCACGCGGTGTGAAGCGTTTGTGTAGCCTGTGCGGAGAGGAGAGAACAGGGATAGGCAGAGGCATAGTTGACAGGCTGCAGAAAATGGCTACAATAATGCAGAGGAGATCGGAATGAAATGAACTAAACATCTGGGAAAGGAGAGAGCGGGGCCTCCCTCACCACAACACCCAAATATAACTCTCCCAACTTCCACCTCAGAAACTATAATTGTTGTAAACTACAGCTAACTTGGTACAGTATTCTTCCGTGAAAATCGTCCAGGGCACCTAGTCATAAGACGCCACAGCCAGCTAGCATGCCGGTCTCCAACAACACGGTTTAGCACCAATACTCGGCCACAACAAACCACCATCTTCTAGTTTTATTGTGTAGATTCCAGCTATAATATTTTGTAGTTGTATTATTCTAGTTTTGTTTTGTATATTCTATTTATAATATTTTGTAGATGTTATTGTGTAGAGTCTATCTACAATATTGTGTAGATGTATGCTTCTAGAGTGATTGTGTAGTCTAGCTATAATATTTTGTAGTTGTATTTTTCTAGTTTTATTGTATAGATTCTATTTGTAATATTTTGTAGTTCTATTCTTCTAAGGTTGTGGAGATTCTAGCAATAACATTTTGTAGTTGTATTCTTCAAGAGTCATTGTGTAGATTCAAGCTGAAATATTTTTTAGTTGTATACTTCTTGAGTCGTTGTGTATATTTTAGCTATAGTATTTTGTAGTTGTATTCTTCTAGAGTTGTAGAGATTCTAGCTATAATGTCTTGTATTTGTGTGCTTCTAGGTTCATTGTGTAGATTCTAGATTCCAGTTATAATATTTATTCCTTGTATTCTTCTAGAGTTTTGTAGAATCTAGATATAGTATTCTGTAGTTGTGTGCTTCTAGATTCATTTTGTAGTTTCTAGCTATAATATTTTGTAGTTCTATTCTTCTAGAGTTGTGGAGATTCTATCAATAACATTTTGTAGTTGTATTCTTCAAGAGTCATTGTGTAGATTTTAGCTGTAATATTTGGTAGTTTTATACTTGAGGCGTTGTGTATATTTTAGCTATAGTATTTTGTAGTTGTGTTCTTCTAGATTTATTAGCATAGATTGTAGCTATAATATTTGTAGTTCTGTTCTTGTAGATTCATTGTGTAGATTCTATTTATAATTATTTGTAGTTGTATTTTTTAGAGAGTCATTGTGTAGAATCTAGCTGTAATATTTTTGTAGTTGTGTTCTTCTAGAGTCATTTTGTATATTCTAGCTATAATATTTTGTAGTTGTATGCTTGTAGATTCATTGTGTAGATTCTGTAGTTGTGTTCTTCTAGATCGATAGATTGCAGTGCAGAAACTTATAGATCTGACTTGTTGGAAAGGTGTCATCCCATGTTGAAAGTTACCTAGCTCTTCAGTAAGGCCGTATCACTGCCAATGTTTTTCTATGGAGATTGCATTGCTGTGTGCTCGATTTTATCAGCTGTGCAGCCAGACTTATTTGCTATTCCTTTTGCCTCATCCCTTTCAACCATACAGTTGTTCATTTCCTCATGAATCCACAGGGATTTAACAGTTTTTACAGTCATTTTCTTAATGGGTGCATGCTTATTAGTAACTGGAATAAGCAATTTCATAAATGTGTCAAGTGCAGCGTCTGGTTGCTCGTCATTACACACCACGGACCAAAAATATTATTTACATCATTTTTTTTTTCAAGATGGCGTAGCAGTGCGGTCGTGTTTTCTGTAGTGTCCTTGTGTAAATAGCCAGTTTCTTTAGTTTTTTGTCTATTTTGTATATATTTCTCAATTTTACTTTTCATTCTTTAACTAAATATACTTTCCTGCAACCCGCCTCACCCAACGTGGAAAGGATTCTATTATTTCTTTATAACTTTTATCAAGAACCCTAAGCTGAAACTAGTGTAGCTGCAACTGAATGGCTACTTTCTATTAGCCACCGTTAGCGTCTTCACCATTGTCCGTGGCCTGCACTATCCACCAGCCAGCTCTAGCTCTAGCCTGGACAATTCGTCGGCCAGTCTGCACAGCGTGCTATCGACCCAGAGCATATCGTTTTTTCTGCCGGAATCACTGGACCCTAGCGCCGGATCATCGCAACCAGCTAGCTTCAACCAAATGGCTGTTGTCGTTGGCTAATTAACATTGCACCTTAGCAAGCACCAGTTAGCCTTGAGCTAGCCTCGAGCCAGGCCCATCTCCCGGCTATCTACCTCTCTGTCAACCGGACGGGACCTCCTAATGTTGACACGGAGCCCCGCAGATCCAACACGACTGGTTTGCAGACGAAATCGTCTGATGTGGTTTCAACAGGCTTCCCGTTACGACGTCGACCACGAAGATCCATCTGCTAGCCCCGGCCCGCTAGCACACACAAGACGGGCCACTTGCTTGCCAGTGCTGTAGCAGCCCCCGAACTACCTCCGAACTCTCCTATTGCTGTTCACCGGACCTTATGATAACTCAGCTATACAGCTGATGCCTGCTGGACTGTTCCTTTTTACGGTACCGCATCCTGTTTATGTTTAGCCTCAGCCCAAACTGTGTCGTCATTACCAGCTCTCTCAAATTACACCTGTGATTGCTTTATGCCTCTCTCCCATGTCAATATGGTTAGCTTATTGTTGTTTCGGTTATTTCTAATTGTACTATTTCACTGTAGATCCCCCAGCCCAGCTAAACCTGCCTTAGACAGCTCCTTTGTCCCACCCCCCATACACACGGAGACCGACTCAATCGGTGCCTCCAGTGATGCTATCTCTTTCATCGTTACCCAACGCTTAGGTTTACCTCCACTGTACTCATATCCTTCCATATCCTTGTCTGTACATAATGCCCTGAATCTATTCTACAATGCCCGGAAATCTGCCCCTTTTTTTCTCTGTACCCAACGCACTAGAAGACCAGTTCTTAAAGCCTTTAGTCGTATCCTTATTCTACTCCTCCTCTGTTCCTCTGGTGATGTAGAGGCTAACCCAGGCCCTGTAGCCCCCAGTATCACTCCTACTCCCCAGGCGTTATCATTTGTTGACTTCTGTAACCGTAAAAGCCTTGGTTTATTGCACGTTAACATCAGAAGCCTCCTCCCTAAGTTTGAGTTATTCACTGCGTTAGCACACTTTCTCCCTCACTATCTTTAAGCATCAGTTGTCAGAGCAGCTTACCGATCACTGCACCTGCACACAGCCATTCTGAAAATAGTACATCCAACTACCTCATCCCCATATTGTTATTTATTTTGCTAATTTGCACCCCCAGTATCTCTATTTGCACATCATCTTTTGCACATCTATCATTCCAGTGTTAATACGAAATTGTAATTATTTTGCACTATGGCCTATTTATTGCCTTACCTCCATAACTACATTCGCACACACTGTATATATATGTATTTCTGTTGTATTTTTGACTTTATGTTTTGTTTTACCCCATATGTAACTCTGTGTTGTTGTTTTTATCGCACTGCTTTGCTTTATCTTGGCCAGGTCGCAGTTGTAAATGAGAACTTGTTCTCAACTGGCTTACCTGGTTAAATAAAGGTGAAATAAAAAACAAAAAACATCAACAACATAGGAATCACTACAAAACGTATTGTATGACCTCTTATGCACTATATTAGGCCCAGCCTTTGGAACTTTGGTTTTCCTAGATATGGCTACTATATTGCGATCACTACATCCTATGGATTTGGACACTGCTTTAAAGCAAATTTCGGTGGCATTAGTAAAGATGTGATCAATACATGTTAATGATTTAATTCCTGTGCTGTTTGTAACTACCCTGGTAGGTTGACTGATAACCTGAATGAGGTTGCAGGCGCTGGTTACAGTGTGAAGCTTTTTCTGTGGCATGTCTTGTATGAATGGGTGTCTGAGCTGTGTGCCAGTAGTTCAAACAGACAGCTTGGTGCATTCAACATGTCAATACCTCTCATAAATACAGGTAGTGACAAAGTCAAGCTCTCCTCCACTTTGAGCCAGGACAGATTGACATGCATATTATTAATATTAGCTCTCTGTGTACATCCAAGGGCCAGTCGTGCTGCCCTGTTCTGAGCCAATAGCAATTTTCCTAAGTCCCTCTTTGTGGCACCTGACCACATGACTGAACAGTAGTCCAGGTGCGACAAAACTAGGGCCTGTAGGACCTGCCTTGTTGATAGTGCTGTTAAGAATGCTGATCAGCGCTTTATTATGAACAGACTTCTCCCCATCTTAGCTACTGTTGTATCAATATGTTTTGACCATGACAGTTTACAATCCAGGGTTACTCTAAGCAGTTTAGTCACCTAAACTTGCTCAATATCCACATGATTTATTACAAGATTTAGTTGAGGTTTAGGGTTTAGTGAATGATTTGTCCCAAATACAATGCTTTTAGTTTTAGAAATATTTAGGACTAACTTATTCCTTGCAACCCATTCTGAAACTAACTGCAGCTCTTTGTTAAGTGTTGCAGTCATTTCAGTCGCTGTAGTAGCTGACGTGTATAGTGTTGAGTCATCCACATACATAGACACACTGGTACTTCACGTGACTTCCGTCTCGCTTCCGCATTGTCTCCGTGCTGCTCTGCTGTTTGTTGCTACTTGGCTACCTAACAAACTATTCACGTTTTACTTTTAATAAACGTTTAATCAATCTCTGTGTTCAACAAATTTACCAACTTTTTAGTTTTGTCCTCACTCATCTTTTTTCGTTAAACTTTTTCACCCCGGACGTTTATCCCGAGACAGAAGAGTCATTTTCCTGTGCGTTTTAGCTGCCAACTTTACGTTATTTTCCTTTTTTCCATCGCAACTTTTTTCCCTTATTCAACTTTTTCACTCCGGACGCTTTATCTGGACATGGTTCATCAACATCTTCAACAGCCGAAGCTAAGTAGTAACATTAACATGATGTCTTCTAATTGCAGTCGCTGTACTCATAATATACAGGAGAATTCTCGCCTTACGGCGAGAATAGCTGTGCTACAAGCCCAGCTTCAGACGCAATCGTTAGGCAAGGGTAATATCAGTGTAGGAAAGGAAGAAACAGCGTCTGTGCCACCAGTAAGTACAGACAGTAATGTTAGTATAAATCCCCCCGCACAGTCCCCAGCCGGACAACTTTCTCATGGCTTCTGGAGGGAAATACTGTTGGAATGCTCAACCGGTGTCGCTCATTCAGCCGACAGAAACCTTCAACCGGTTTTCCCCATTATGTAGCGAGTCGGAGTCTGAGTCTGAGTCTTCTCTAGTCTCTACTCCTCCCGTTACGGGGTCTGAGACTCCGAAGGCTCCCACCATTAGCTCTGACAAATTGAAAACCCTAGTCATTGGCGACTCCATTACCCGCAGTATTAGACTTAAAACGAATCACCCAGCGATCATACACTGTTTACCAGGGGCAGGGCTACCGACGTTAAGGCTAATCTAAAGATGGTGCTGGCTAAAGCTAAAACTGGCGAGTGTAGAGAGTATAGAGATATTGTTATCCACGTCGGCACCAACGATGTTAGGATGAAACAGTCAGAGGTCACCAAGTGCAACATAGCTTCAGCGTGTAAATCAGCTAGAAAGATGTGTCGGCATCGAGTAATTGTCTCTGGCCCCCTCCCAGTTAGGGGAAGTGACGAGCTCTACAGCAGAGTCTCAGCACTCAATCGCTGGTTGAAAACTGTTTTCTGCCCCTCCCAAAAGATAACATTTGTGGATAATTGGCCCTCTTTCTGGGACTCACCCACAAACAGGATCAAGCCTGACCTGCTGAGGAGTGACGGACTCCATCCTAACTGGAGGGGTGCTCTCCTCTTATCTACCAACATAGATAGGGCTCTAACTCCTCTAGCCCCACAGTGAAATAGGGTGCAGGCCAGGCAGCAGGCTGTTAGCCAACCTGCCAGCTTAGTGGAGTCTGCCAATAGCATAGTCAGTGTAGTCAGCTCAGCCATACCCATTGAGACTGTGTCTGTGCCTCGACCTAGGTTGGGCAAAACTAAACATGGTGGTGTTCACCCCTAGCAATCTTATTAGGATAAAGACCTCCTCCATTCCTGCCATTATTGAAAGAGATCGTGATACCTCACATCTCAAAATAGGGTTACTTAATGTTAGATCCCTCACTTCAAAGGCAGTTATAGTCAATGAACTAATCACTGATCATAATCTTGATGTGATTGGCCTGACTGAAACATGGCTTAAGCCTGATGAATTTGCTGTGTTAAATGAGGCCTCACCTCCTGGTTACACTAGTGACCATATTCCCCGTGCATCCCGCAAAGGCGGAGGTGTTGCTAACATTTACGATAGCAAATTTCAATTTACAAAAAAAAAATGACGTTTTCATCTTTCGAGCTTCTAGTCATGAAATCTATGCAGCCTACTCAATCACTTTTTATAGCTACTGTTTACAGGCCTCCTGGGCCATATACAGCGTTCCTCTCTGAGTTTCCTGAATTCCTATCAGACCTTGTAGTCATAGCAGATCATATTCTAATTTTTGGTGATTTTAATATTCACATGGAGAAGTCCACAGACCCACTCCAAAAGTCTTTCGGAGCCATTATCGACTCAGTGGGTTTTGTCCAACATGTCTCTGGACCTACTCACTGCCACAGTCATACTCTGGACCTAGTTTTGTCCCATGGAATAAATGTTGTAGATCTTAATGTTTTTCCACAAAATCCTGGACTATCGGACCACCATTTTATTACGTTTTGCAATCGCAACAAATAATCTGCTCAGACCCCCAACCAAGGAGCATCAAAAGTCGTGCTATAAATTCTCAGACAACACAAAAATTCATTGATGCCCTTCCAGACTCCTTCTGCCTACCCAAGGACGTCAGAGGACAAAAATCAGTTAACCACTTAACTGAGGAACTCAATTTAACCTTGCGCAATACCCTAGATGCAGTTGCACCCCTAAAAACGAAAAAACATTTGTCATAAGAAACTAGCTCCCTGGTATACAGAAAATACCCGAGCTTTGAAGCAAGCTTCCAGGAAATTGGAACGGAAATGGCGCCACACCAAACTGGAAGTCTTCCGACTAGCTTGGAAAGACAGTACCGTGCAGTACCGAAGAGCCCTCACTGCTGCTCGATCATCCTACTTTTCCAAATTAATCGAGGAAAATAAGAACAATCCAAAATTTCTTTTTGATACTGTTGCAAAGCTAACTAAAAAGCAGCATTCCCCAAGAGAGGATGGTTTTCACTTCAGCAGTGATAAATTCATGAACTTCTTTGAGGAAAAGATCATGACCATTAGAAAGCAAATTACGGACTCCTCTTTGAATCTGCGTATTCCTCCAGGGCTTAGCTGTCCTGGATCTGCACAGATTTCTGCGAGGGCCTGGGATCGGGAGAGACACTTAAGTGTTTTAGTACTATATCTCTTGACACAATGATGAAAATAATCATGGCCTCTAAACCTTCAAGCTGCATACTGGATCCTATTCCTACTAAACTGCTGAAGGAGCTGCTTCCTGTGCTTGGCCCTCCTATGTTGAACATAATAAACAGCTCTCTATCCACCGGATGTGTACCAAACTCACTAAAAGTGGCAGTGATAAAGCCTCTCTTGAAAAAAGCCAAACCTTGACCCGGAAAATATAAAAACTATCGGCCTATATCGAATCTTCCATTCCTCTCAAAAATTTTAGAAAAAGCTGTTGCGCAGCAACTCACTGCCTTTCTGAAGACAAACAATGTATACGAAATGCTTCAGTCTGGTTTTAGACCCCATCATAGCACTGAGACTGCACTTGTGAAGGTGGTAAATGACCTTTTAATGGCGTCAGACCGAGGCTCTGCATCTGTCCTCGTGCTACTAGACCTTAGTGCTGCCTTTGACACCATCGATCACCACATTCTTTTGGAGAGACTGGAAACCCAAATTGGTCTACACGGACAAGTTCTGGCCTGGTTTAGATCCTACCTGTCGGAAAGATATCAGTTTGTCTCTGTGAATGGTCTGTCCTCCGACAAATCAACTGTACATTTCGGTGTTCCCAAGGTTCCGTTTTAGGACCACTATTGTTTTCACTATATATTTTACCTCTTGGGGATGTTATTCGAAAACATAATGTTAACTTTCACTGCTATGCGGATGACACACAGCTGTACATTTCAATGAAGCATGGTGAAGCCCCAAAATTGCCCTCGCTAGAAGCCTGTGTTTCAGACATAAGGAAGTGGATGGCTGAAAACCTTTTACTTTTAAACTCGGACAAAACAGAGATGCTTGTTCTAGGTCCCAAGAAACAAAGAGATCTTCTGTTAAATCTGACAATTCATCTTGATGGTTGTAAAGTCGTCTCAAATAAAACTGTGAAGGACCTAGGCGTTACTCTTGACCCTGATCTCTCTTTTGACGAACATATCAAGACTGTTTCAAGGACAGCTTTTTTCCATCTACGTAACATTGCAAAAATCAGAAATTTTCTGTCCAAAAATGATGCAGAAAAATTAATCCATGCATTTGTTACTTCTAGATTAGACTACTGCAATGCTCTATTTTCCGGCTACCGGATAAAGCACTAAATAAACTTCAGTTAGTGCTAAATACGGCTGCTAGAATCCTGACTAGAACCAAGAAATTTGATCATATTACTCCAGTGCTAGCTTCCCTACACTGGCTTCCTGTTAAGGCAAGGGCTGATTTCAAGGTTTTACTGTTAACCTATAAAGCGTTACATGGGCTTGCTCCTACCTATCTTTCCGAGTTGGTCCTGCCGTACATACCAATACGTACGCTACGGTCACAAGACGCAGGCCTCCTAATTGTCCCTAGAATTTCTAAGCAAACAGCGGGAGGCAGGGCTTTCTCCTATAGATCTCCATTTTTATGGAACAGTCTGCCTACCCATGTGAGAGACGCAGACTCGGTCTCAACCTTTAAGTCTTTACTGAAGACTTATCTCTTCAGTAGGTCATATGATTGAGTGTAGTCTGGCCCAGGAGTGTGAAGGTGAACGGAAAGGCTGGAGCAACGAACAGCCCTTGCTGTCTCTGCCGGGCCGGTTCCCCTCTCCACTGGGGTTCTCTGCCTCTAACCCTGTTGCAGGGGCTGAGTCACTGGCTTGCTGGTGCTCTTTCATGCCGTCCCTGGGAGGGGTGCGTCACTTGAGTGGGTTGAGTTACTGACGTGATCTTCCTGTCTGGGTTGGCGCCCCCCCCTTGGTTTGTGCTGTGGTGGAGACCTCTGTGGGCTATACTCGGCCTTGTCTCAGGATTGTAAGTTGGTGGTTGGGGATATCCCTCTAGTGGTGCGGGGGCTGTGCTTTGGCGGAGTGGGTGGGGTTATATCCTTCCTGTTTGGCCCTGTCCGGGGTTTCTTCGGATGGGGCCACAGTGTCTCCGGACCGCTCCTGTCTCAGCCTCCAGTATTTATGCTGCAGTAGTTTATGTGTCGGGGGGCTGGGGTTAGTTGGTTATACCTGGAGTACTTCTCCTGTCTTATCCAGTGTCCTGTGTGAATTTAAGTATGCTCTCTCTAATTCTCTCGTTCTCTCTTTCTCTCTGAGAACCTGAGCCCTAGGACCATACGTCAGGACTACCGGGCATGATGACACCTTGCTGTCCCCAGTCCGCCTGGCCTTGCTGCTATTCCAGTTTCAACTGTTCTGCCTGCGGCTCACGAAACCCCTACCTGTCCCAGACCTGCTGTTTTCAACTCTAAATGATCGGCTATGAAAAGCCAACTGAGAGACCTGAGCCCTAGGACCATACGTCGGGACTACCGGCCGTGGTGACTCCTTGCTGTCCCCAGTCCGCCTGGCCTTGCTGCTATTCCAGTTTAAACTGTTCTGCCTGCGGTTATGGAACCCCTACCTGTCCCAGACCTGCTGTTTTAAACTCTAATGATCGGCTATGAAAAGCCAACTGAGATTTATTCCTGATTATTATTTGACCATGCTTGTCACTTATGAACATTTTTGAACATCTTGGCATGGTTCTGTTATAATCTCCACCCGGCACAGCCAGAAGAGGACTGGCCACCCCTCATAGCCTGGTTCCTCTCTAGGTTTCTTCCTAGGTTTTGCCTTTCTAGGGAGTTTTTCCTAGCCACCGTGCTTCTACACCTGCATTACTAGCTGTTTGGGGTTTTAGGCTGGGTTTCTGTACAGCACTTCGAGATATTAGCTGATGTAAGAAGGGCTATATAAAATAAAATTGATTGATTGACTGGCTTTAATCAAAGCCAGTGGCATGTCATTAGTAAAGATTGAAAAAAGTAAGGGGCCTAGACAGCTGCCCTGGGGAATTCCTGATTCTACCTGGATTATGTTGGAGAAGCTACCATTAAAGAACACCCTCTGTGTTCTGTTAGACAGTAACTCTTTATCCACAATATAGCAGGGGGTGTAAAGCCATAACACATACGTTTTTCCAGCCGCAGAGTATGATCGATAATGTCAAAAGCCGCACTGAAGTGGCAATATAGGAGTGGCAATATCGTCCGCTATTATCCTCAGTAATTTTCCATCCAAGTTGTCAGACCCCGGTGGCTTGTCATTGTTGATAGACAGCAATAATCTTTTCACCTCCTCCACACACACTTTACGGAATTCAAAATTACAACGCTTGTCTTTCATAATTTGGTCAGTTATTCTTGGATGTGGAGTGTCAGTGTTTGTTTTCATGCCTAAATTTGCTAATGAAAAAATAATTGAAGTAGTTGGCAATACTTGGAATTTTCCAAAAGTCATTTTCCTAAATGACTCTCAGACCATGAGAAACAAGATTCTCTGGTCTGATGAAACCAAGAATGAACTCTTTGGCCTGAATGCCAAGCGTCACATCTGTAGGAAACCTGGCACCATCCCTACGGTGAAGCATGGTGGTGGCAGCATGCTGTGGGGAAGTTTTTCAGTGGCAGGGATTGGGAGTTTAGTCAGGATCAAGGGAAAGATGAACGGAGCAAAGTACAGAGAGATTCTTGATGAAAACCTGCTCCAAAGCACTCAGACTGGGACGAAGGTTCACCTTCCAACAGGACAATGACCGTAAGCACACAACCAAGACAACGCAGGAGTGGCTTCGTGACAAGTCTCTGAATGTCCTTGAGTGGCTCAGCCAGAACCCGGACTTGAACCAATCGAACATCTCTGGATAGACCTGAAAATAGCTGTGCAGCGACGCTCCCCATCCAACCTGACAGAGCTTGAGAGGATCTGCAGAGAAAAATGGGAGAAACTCCCCAAATACAGGTGTGCCAAGCTTGTAGCGTCATACCCAAGAAGACTCGAGGCTGTAATCGCTGCCAAAGGTGCTTCAACAAAGTACTGAGTAAAGGGTCTGAATACTTATGTAAATGTGATATTTCAGTGTTTTATTTTTTATACATTAGCAAACATTTCTAGAAACCTGTTTTTGCTTTGTCATTATGGGGTGTTGTGTGTAGATTGATGAGAGGAAAAAAACAATTTAATCAATTTTAGAATAAGGGTGTAACGTAACAAAATGTGGAAAAAGTCAAGGGGTCTGAATACTTTCCGAATGCACTGTATATACTTACATTTACAATCATAATACTGTATATTATATTTTCTATATAATATTTTATACAAGAATAGATGCTTAGTATTGTTTGATGATATTTTCTATGTATCATCTATGGTCCTATAACAGCAATATAAACCCAGAGGTTCTGTTCTTTAGTAGACTACTGAATTGACATGACAGCGCCATAACAGTTTAATGTCTTCCTATTGGTTGAGTGGCTCTGAGCACACCAGCGTGCATAATTACCAGCGAATGCGACGTCCCCAGAGTCAGCCTGTCATCTTTATTAACTAGTAGTAATAAAGACGCTCCTCCGCACACTCCACTGGCTTCCATTTGAGGCTCGCATCTACTACAAGACCATGGTGCTTGCCTACGGAGCTGTGAGGGGAACGGCACCTCCGTACCTTTAGGCTCTGATCAGACCCTACACCCAAACGAGGGCATTGCGTTCATCCACCTCTGGCCTGCTGGCTCCCCTTCCTCTACGGAAGCACAGTTCCCGCTCAGCCCAGTCTAAGCTATTTGCTGCTCTGGCACCCCAATGGTGGAACAAGCTCCCCCACGACGCCAGGACAGCGGAGTCACTGACCACCTTCCGGAGACACTTGAAACCCTACCTCTTTAAGGAATACCTGGGATAGGATAAAGTAATCCTTCTACCCCCCCACCCCCCCATTAAAAAAAAGGAAAAAAAAGTGGTTCTCCCACTGGCTATCATAAGTTGAATGCACCAATTTGTAAGTCGCTCTGGATAAGAGCGTCTGCTAAATGACGTAAATGTAAATGTAGTAGTAATGCTGTAATGTTTTAATTGGCCACTTTATTGTTGACCAAATTAGAGAAGGTGATATGATAGAGGAAATGTTGAAATGAATAGTTAACACTGATTGTTGTCTTATCCCTTTGAGCTGCTTATCAGTTAAGACCTTGCAGGCAGACCCTAACCCTAACCCTTATCCAGACCCTAACCCTAACCCTTATCCAGACCCTAACCCTAACCCTTATCCAGACCCTAACCCTAACCCTTATCCAGACCCTAACCCTAACCCTTATCCAGACCCTAACCCTAACCCTTATCCAGACCCTAACCCTAACCCTTATCCAGACCCTAACCCTAACCCTTATCCAGACCCTAACCCTAACCCTTATCCAGACCCTAACCCTAACCCTTATCCAGACCCTAACCCTAACCCTTATCCAGACCCTAACCCTAACCCTTATCCAGACCCTAACCCTAACCCTTATCCAGACCCTAACCCTAACCCTTATCCAGACCCTAACCCTAACCCTTATCCAGTGTTAAATCCATACTTGAGTCTTAAAACAAATAGCACTGTGCTCTAAAACACTGATCTAATGGGACACTGAGCGTTAAATGTAGAGTGTAATCATATTCCGTTGTCCAGCTGTATCAGTCTTTGGTCATATTGTATCTATAATATTTGTGATTCAGATGAGACTATTCATACACCTTTAAATCAGGTCTCTATTGTTTTGTTATGGGCAATTCTGTTATTGTAGGGCTCTATATTGTTATCTTAGGGCTCTATATTGTTATTGTAGGGCTCTATATTGTTATCTTAGGGATCTATATTGTTATCTTAGGGCTCTATATTGTTATTGTAGGGCTCTATATTGTTATCTTAGGGCTCTATGTTGTTATCTTAGGGATCTATATTGTTATTGTAGGGCTCTATACTGTTATCTTATGGCTCTATATTGTTATCTTAGGGCTCTATGTTGTTATCTTAGGGCTCTATATTGTTATTGTAGGGCTCTATACTGTTATCTTAGGGCTCTATATTGTTATTGTAGGGCTCTATACTGTTATCTTATGGCTCTATATTGTTATCTTAGGGCTCTATGTTGTTATCTTAGGGCTCTATGTTGTTATCTTAGGGATCTATATTGTTATTGTAGGGCTCTATACTGTTATCTTATGGCTCTATATTGTTATCTTAGGGCTCTATGTTGTTATCTTAGGGCTCTATATTGTTATTGTAGGGCTCTATACTGTTATCTTAGGGCTCTATATTGTTATTGTAGGGCTCTATACTGTTATCTTATGGCTCTATATTGTTATCTTAGGGCTCTATGTTGTTATCTTAGGGCTCTATATTGTTATCTTAGGGCTCTATATTGTTATCTTAGGGCTCTATATTGTTATTGTAGGGCTCTATAATGTTATCTTAGGGCTCTATATTGTTATCTTAGGGCTCTATATTGTTATCTTAGGGCTCTATATTGTTATTGTAGGGCTCTATATTGTTATTGTAGGGCTCTATACTGTTATCTTAGGGCTCTATATTGTTATTGTAGGGCTCTATATTGTTATTGTAGGGCTCTATATTGTTATCTTATGGCTCTATATTGTTGTTGTAGGGCTCTATATTGTTATCTTAGGGCTCTATAATGTTATCTTAGGGCTCTATATTGTTATCTTAGGGCTCTATATTGTTATTGTAGGGCTCTATGTTGTTATCTTAGGGCTCTATATTGTTATTGTAGGTCTCTATACTGTTATCTTATGGCTTTATATTGTTATCTTAGGGCTCTATGTTGTTATCTTAGGGCTCTATATTGTTATCTTAGGGCTCTATATTGTTATCGTAGGGCTCTATATTGTTATCTTAGGGCTCTATATTGTTATCTTAGGGCTCTATATTGTTATCTTATGGCTCTATATTGTTATTGTAGGGCTCTATATTGTTATCTTAGGGCTCTATAATGTTATCTTAGGGCTCTAAGTTGTTATCTTAGGGCTCTATATTGTTATGTTAGGGCTCTATATTGTTATTTTAGGGCTCTATATTGTTATCTTAGGGCTCTATATTGTTATCTTAGGGCTCTATAATGTTATCTTAGGGCTCTATATTGTTATTGTAGGGCTCTATTGTTATCTTAGGGCTCTATATTGTTATCTTAGGGCTCTATATTGTTATCTTAGGGCTCTATATTGTTATCTTAGGGCTCTATATTGTTATCGTAGGGCTCTATATTGTTATCTTAGGGCTCTATATTGTTATCTTAGGGCTCTATATTGTTATCTTATGGCTCTATATTGTTATTGTAGGGCTCTATATTGTTATGTTAGGGCTCTATATTGTTATTTTAGGGCTCTATATTGTTATCTTAGGGCTCTACATTGTTATGTTAGGGCTCTACATTGTTATGTTAGGGCTCTATATTGTTATTGTAGGGCTCTATTGTTATCTTAGGGCTCTATATTGTTATCTTAGGGCTCTATATTGTTATCTTAGGGCTCTATATTGTTATCTTAGGGCTCTATATTGTTATCTTAGGGCTCTATATTGTTATTGTAGGGCTCTATATTGTTATTGTAGGGCTCTATTGTTATCTTAGGGCTCTATATTGTTATCTTAGGGCTCTATATTGTTATCTTATTGCTCTATATTGTTATCTTAGGGCTCTATATTGTTATCTTAGGGCTCTATATTGTTATCTTAGGGCTCTATATTGTTATTGTAGGGCTCTATATTGTTATCTTAGGGCTCTATATTGTTATCTTAGGGCTCTATATTGTTATCTTAGGGCTCTATATTGTTATTGTAGGGCTCTATATTGTTATCTTAGGGCTCTATATTGTTATCTTAGGGCTCTATATTGTTATTGTAGGGCTCTATATTGTTATCTTAGGGCTCTATATTGTTATCTTAGGGCTCTATATTGTTATCTTAGGGCTCTATATTGTTATTGTAGGGCTCTATACTGTTATCTTAGGGCTCTATATTGTTATCTTAGGGCTCTATATTGTTATGTTAGGGCTCTATATTGTTATCTTAGGGCTCTATACTGTTATCTTATGGCTCTATATTGTTATTGTAGGGCTCTATATTGTTATCTTAGGGCTCTATGTTGTTATCTTAGGGCTCTATATTGTTATCTTAGGGCTCTATATTGTTATGTTAGGGCTCTATATTGTTATCTTAGGGCTCTATACTGTTATCTTATGGCTCTATATTGTTATTGTAGGGCTCTATATTGTTATCTTAGGGCTCTATGTTGTTATCTTAGGGCTCTATATTGTTATCTTAGGGCTCTATATTGTTATCTTAGGGCTCTATATTGTTATTGTAGGGCTCTATATTGTTATCTTAGGGCTCTATATTGTTATCTTAGGGCTCTATTCAATCTGCATCGTGGAAGTTCAGTTTTACAGCGTGAAATACATTTAAAAGCAATGTTCCCACTTTAGCTGAGACTGCATTCACGGTAAACGCTGCATGTGTCGGCTCGGAATTACATTTTACATTTACATTTAGGTCATTTAGCAGACGCTCTTATCCAGAGCGATTTACAAATAGGTGCATTCACCTTATAGCCAGTGGGATCACCACTTTACAATGTATTTTTATTTTATTTTTTTTGGGGGGTTGGGGTTTGGGTTGGGGTAAGGGGGGGAAGAAGGATTACTTTATCCCATCCCAGGTATTCCTAAATTACCTTAACAATTCTATTGCAGAATCTGTAACGCTTCAATTTTACAGATTAAACCAAGCGGATAATCCCATTCTATTGTGTTCTTTATGCTTCTGTTAGATGTCCTCAGGGACAACCCGTCGGTTGAAACAACCAGGGGCGTATTCATTACACCCATTCTGTTGCAAAATGTTTCTTAAATGAAAATGAACGGAAGGAAATGGGGAGGGACCTACCTGAATTTGTCCAATAGAAACTCTGGTTTTAGAGTAAAGATATGTAATGTTATCACAACCTAAAGAAAGAGTGGGTGTTTGTGACAGTAAATAGTACTGATATGTAATGTTATCTAAGGAAAGAGTGGGTGTTTGTGACAGTAAATAGTACTGATATGTAATGTTATCTAAGGAAAGAGTGGGTGTTTGTGACAGTAAATATGATGACAATAAACAAGTAGTTACTTGACAAAGAGCTTCAAAGAAAGAACATGCGTAAAATGATGGAGAATTATTTAGATAAAACCAGAAGTTACAAAAGTACAACATTGTGGTATTGTACCACTAGAGAAAGGATTTCACTGCATAGCTTAGAGCAGAGCACCACAGGGTTGAACCACAGGCTGTGATGCCTTAAAACACATCTACCATGTATTCCAAGGAGACTAGAGGCTTCGCTGTACCTGCTGCCAGTGTGGTGCAGGGTATTGTATTCCTGCTGGCAGAGACAGGTATATTCTGCTCCTAGCAGCAGCAGGGAAGCACCAATGGAGTTATCCCAGAACTCCTGAGACTGTGTGGAGAGGTACCTGGATACTACGTCTCTGGCCACAGCCATTTCCACTATGCATCATTGTGCCAAAGATGGATGCCGACTTTTTGAACGTGTTGCCGGCCAACGTAGAGGGAGCAGGGAATGCTTGCCTGCTGACCTGCTCTTAGTTAACATTCAGGGGGACCTGAAAGCGGAAGAGCAGGGGGCAGCGTCTCTCCACTGGCATGTCCTCTGGTCCCTCTTGCTGGTCGAGAACCCGGCCTCTTGAGTTGCTGGTCCTGCTCCTTAGTTAACATTCAGAGACCCTGACCTCAAACAAGCTTAGGTCTTGGCAGCTACACTGTATTCAGACTTGGTTGCACCACTGTATTCAGGCTTGGCAGCACCACTGTATTCAGGCTTGGCAGCACCACTGTATTCAGGCTTGGCAGCACCACTGTATTCAGGCTTGGCAGCACCACTGTATTCATGCTTGGCAGCTACACTGTATTCAGGCTTGGCAGCACCACTGTATTCATGCTTGGCAGCACCATTATATTCATGCTTGGCAGCTACACTGTATTCAGGCTTGGCAGCACCACTGTATTCATGCTTGGCAGCACCACTGTATTCATGCTTGGCAGCACCACTGTATTCATGCTTGGCAGCACCACTGTATTCATGCTTGGCAGCTACACTGTATTCATGCTTGGCAGCACCACTGTATTCAGGCTTGGCAGCACCATTATATTCGGTTTGGCAGCACCACTGTACTCGGAGTGGCTGTATTCGGGCTAGGCAGCACCCCTGTATTCAGGCTTGGTTGCACCACTGCATTTGATGCTGTTATATTCGGGATTGGCAGAACCACTGTATTCATGCTTGGCAGCACCACTGTATTCATGCTTGGCAGAACCACTGTATTTAGGATTTGCAGCACCACTATTCGGGGCTGCTGAATTCGGGCTAGGCAGCACAACTGTATTCGGGCTTGGCAGCACCACTGTGTATTCGAGATTGGCCGCACCAATTTATTCGGTGCTGCTGTATTCAAGCTTGTCAGCACCACGGTATCAGGCTTGGCAGTTCAACTGTACTCGGGATAGGCAGCACCACATTATTCATGATTGGCAGCACCACTTAATTAAATCTTTGCAGCACCACTGCATTCGAGCGTGGTTGCACCACTGTATTTGGTCTTGACAGCACCACTATATTCAGGCTTGGCAGCACCATAGTATTCAGGATTTGCAGCACCACTGTTCAGAGCTGCTGAATTCGGGCTAGGCGAAACAACGGTATTCGGCCGTGATTGCACCACTGTATTGGGCGCTTCTATATTCGGGCTTGGCAGCACCACGGTTTTCGGGCTTGGCTGCCCCACTGTACATTTGACATTTTAGTCATTTAGCAGACGCTCTTATCCAGAGCGACTTACAGTTAGTGAGTGCATACATTATTTCATATTGGCCCCCCATGGGAATCGAACCCACAACCCTGGCATTGCAAGCGCCATGCTCTACCAACTGAGCTACAGGAGGGGCGTGTATTTCGTGCTTCTGTATTCGGGCTTGGCAGTACCACTGTATTTGGGCTTGGCAGCACCATTTTATCAGTGATGCTGTATTCAGGTTTGGCATCACCACTATATTAGGCTTGACAGTATAGCTGTATTATGGCTTGGCAGCTATACTGTATTCATGCTTGGCAGTACCACTGTATTCATGCTTGGCAGCTAAACTGTATTCATGCTTGGCAGCTACACTGTATTCATGCTTGGCAGCTACACTGTATTAGGGCTTGGCAGCACCACTGTATTCATGCTTGGCAGCACCACTGTATTCATGCTTGGCAGCACCACTTTATTCATGCTTGGCAGCACCACTGTATTAGGGCTTGGCAGCACCACTGTATTCATGCTTGGCAGCACCACTGTATTCATGCTTGGCAGCACCACTTTATTCATGCTTGGCAGCACCACTGTATTCATGCTTGGCAGCTACTGACAAGGTGACGTGTATGCGGGAAACGAGGTGGGGTAGCTTAGTGGGTAAGAGCGTTGTGCCAGTAACCGAAAGGTCGCTGGTTCTAATCCCCGAGCCGACTAGGTGAAAAATCTGTCGATGTGCCCTTGAGCAAGGCACTTAACCCTAATTGCTCCTGTAAGTCGCTCTGGATAAGAGCGTCTGCTAAATGACTGTAAAAAAAAAAAAAAAAAAAATAAAAGAAGTCAAGCGCAGGACACCGAACTACTGGCAGAACGTACTTTACTCAACACGGTAAAGAAAGTACAAAACAAACCTCCAAACAGGGAGGGACAATAAACGCATACAACCAGCACTGCCGACCTGACGGAAAACAATCACACACAATAACCAATGAGAGACAGGGGGTTATAAAGGGAATACAATATAACATAATGGGAAACAGGTGAAAACAATCAGGACAAACTAGACAAACACCGAAACATAGATCGGTGGCAGCTAGTAGTCCGGGGACGACGAATGCCAAAGCCTGCCCGAGCAAGGAGGAGGGGGCAGCCCCCGCATGATTCTGTGACAGCACCCCCCCCGCCTTGACGCGCGGCTCCAGCCGTGTGCCGACCCCGGCCTCGGGGACGGCCAGGAGGACGCGGAGCAGGGCGAGTCGGATGACTCCGGTGGAAGTCCCTCAACATGGAGGGATCTAGGATGTCCCTCCTAGGGACCCAGCACCGTTCCTCTGGACCGTACCCCTCCCACTCCACGAGGTACTGCAGGCCCCCCATCCGACGCCTCGAATCCAAGATGGAACCGACTGAGTACGCCGGAGCCCCCTCGATGTCCAACGGGGGTGGAGGAGCCTCTCGTATCTCACTCTCCTGGAGTGGACCAGCCACCACCGGCCTGAGGAGAGACACATGGAACGAGGGGTTAATACGGTAATCAGGGGGGAGTTGTAACCTATAACAAACCTTGTTCAATCTCCTCAGGACTTTAAATGGCCCCACAAACCGCCGACCCAGCTTCCGGCAGGGCAGGCGAAGGGGCAGGTTTCGGGTCGAGAGCCAGACCGATCTCCCGGTGCATACACCGGAGCCTCACTGCGGTGGCGATCGGCGCTCGCCTTTTGCCGCCTGATAGCCCGCTGCAGATGGACATGCGCAGCGTTCCAGGTTTCTTCCGAGCGCCGAAACCACTCGTCCACCACAGGGGCTTCGATCTGGCTCTGATGCCAAGGTGCCAGGACCGGCTGATAACCTAGCACACACTGAAAAGGCGTAAGGTTAGTGGAGGAGTGGCTAAGTGAGTTTTGGGCTATCTCTGCCCAGGGAATATATCCTAAACCACTCCTCCTGCCGGTCCTGGCAATAGGACCTCAGAAACCTACCCACATCCTGGTTCACTCTCTCCACCTGCCCGTTACTCTCGGGGTGAAAACCTGAGGTAAGGCTAATCGAGACCCCCAGACGTTCCATAAACGCCCTCCAGACTCTAGAGGTGAACTGGGGACCCCGATCAGACACTATATCCTCAGGCACCCCGTAGTGCCGGAAGACGTGTGTGAACAGGGCGTCAGCAGTTTGTAGGGCAGTAGGGAGACCTGGCATAGGAATGAGACGGCAGGCCTTCGAAAACCGATCCACAACGACCAAGATCGTCGTGTTCCCCTGGGAGGGGGGAAGGTCCGTGACAAAATCCACCGATAGGTGAGACCACGGCCGTTGTGGAACGGGTAGGGGTTGTAACTTCCCTCTGGGCAGGTGTCTAGGCGCCTTACACTGGGCGCACACCGAGCAGGAGGAAACATAAACCTTCACGTCCTTAGCTAAAGTGGGCCACCAGTACTTCCCACTAAGGCAGTGCACTGTCCGACCAATACCAGGATGACCAGAGGAGGGTGACATGTGAGCCCAATCTATAAATCGATCGCGAACCTCGAGCGGCACGTACCTCCGACCCTCTGGACACTGTGGGGGAGTAGGGTCGGTACGTAACGCCCGCTCGATGTCCGCATTAACCTCCCACACCACAGGTGCCACCAGACAAGACTCCGGGAGTATGGGAGTGGGCTCAATGGACCTCTCCTCTGTGTCATATAGTCGGGACAGGGCGTCTGCCTTAGCGTCCTGTGACCCTGGTCTATAGGTGAGCTTAAATACAAATCGGGAGAGAAACATAGACCACCTTGCCTGGCGAGGGTTCAGCCTCCTCGCTGCCCGGATGTACTCCAGGTTACGATGGTCAGTCAGAATGAGAAAAGGGTGTTTAGCCCCCTCAAGCCAATGCCTCCACACCTTCAGGGCATGAACCACAGCCAACAGCTCCCTGTCCCCCACGTCTTAATTGCGCTCCGCCGGACTGAGCTTCTTAGAATAGAAAGCACAGGGGCGGAGTTTTGGTGGCGTACCTGAGCACTGAGACAGCACAGCGCCGATCCCAGCCTCGGACGCATCCACCTCAACTTGGAACGCCAAAGAGGGACCCGGATGTGCCAGCACCGGAGCCAAGGTAAACAGGTCCTTCAGATGTCTAAACGCCCTGTCCGCCTCAGCCGACCACTGCAGACGCACCGGACCCCCCTATTGGAGCAGGGAGGTAATGGGAGCTGCTACCTGTCCAAAGCCCCGGATAAACCTCCGGTAGTAATTGGCAAAACCCAAGAACCGCTGCACTTCCTTCACCGTGGTGGGAGTCTGCCAATTACGCACGGCAGAAACGCAGTCAATCTCCATCTCCACCCCTGACGCGGACAACCGATGTCCCAGGAAGCAGATGGACTCCTGGAAGAACACACATTTCTCCGCCTTCGCATACAGGTCATGCTCTAACAGTCTACCAAGCATTCGACGCACCAGGGACACATGCTCGGCTCGTGTAGCGGAGTATATTAGAATGTCATCAATATACACCATTACACCCTGTCCATGCAAGTCCCGGAAAATCTCGTCCACAAATGATTGGAAGACTGAAGGAGCATTCATTAAACCGTATGGCATGACGAGGTACTCATAGTGACCCGAGGTGGTACTGAATGCTGTCTTCCACTCATCTCCCTCCCTAATGCGCACCAGGTTGTACGCGCTCCTGAGATCCAATTTTGTGAAGAATCGCGCCCCGTGTAATGACTCCGTCATACTAGCAATCAGAGGGAGAGGATAGCTGTATTTGATGGTGATCTGATTGAGACCACGGTAATCAATACACGGGCGTAAACCCCCATCCTTCTTCTTCACAAAACAGAAACTCGAGGACGCAGGGGAAGTGGACGGCCGTATGTATCCCTGTCTCAGAGATTCGGTGACGTATGTCTCCATAGCCGCCGTCTCCTCCTGAGACAGAGGATACACATGACTACGCGGAAGCGCAGCGCCTACTTGGAGGTCTATCGCACAATCCCCCTGTCGATGAGGTGGTAATTGAGTCGCCTTCTTTTTACAGAAGGCGAGTGCCAAATCGGCATACTAAGGTGCAATGTGCATGGTGGGAACATGGTTCGGCTTTCCACCGTCGTTGCCCCTACGGAAACATCTACACACTGCCCGAAACACTGATCAGACCATCCCTTGAGAGCCCTCTGTTGCCATGAAATGTTGGGGTCATGAGATGTTAACCAGGGAAGCCCCAACACCACGGGAAACGCAGGAGAATCAATCAGAAAGAGACTAATTCTCTCCTCATGACCCTCCTGCGTTTTCATCCTGAGCGGCGCTGTGACCTCCCTAATCAATCCTGACCCCAAAGGGCGGCTATCTAGGGCATGGATGGGGAAGGGCACATCAACAGGTACAATAGGAATCCCTAACTTATAGGTGAATTGGCGATCGATAAAATTCCCAGCTGCGCCTGAATCTACTAGCGCCTTATGCGGGGAGTGAGGAGAAACCTCGGGAAACACAACTTTAATACACATATGATCAGCAGAGAGCTCTGGGTGAGTTGGGTGCCTACTCACCTGGAATGACTCATCAGTGCGCTGCCTACCGCCTCGATTCCTAGGAGACCCTCCCCAGCACCGACCAGCAGTGTGTCCTCTGCGGCCACAGTTGGTGCAGGGGACAGCCTCCCTCCTGGTCTCTCTCCTGGTCTCCCTAGCATCAGCACCTCCGAGCTCCATAGGGGTCGGCTCGGAAGTGCTGGGGGATGGAATGGACGGCCCTGAATCCGGATGTCCGCGGGTAGCCAACAGGGTATCCAGGCGAATGGACATGTCCACCAGTTGGTCGAAGCTGAGGTTGGTGTCCCTGCAGGCCAATTCCCGACGCACGTCCTCCCTCAGGCTGCATCTGTAGTGGTCGATGAGGGCCCTCTCATTCCATCCCGCGTTGGCAGCCAGCGTCCGGAAGTCCAGCGCGAACTCCTGTGCGCTCCTCCTCCCCCTTCTAAGGTGGAATAGACGCTCACCCGCCGCTTTACCCTCTGGTGGATGATCGAATACTGCCCTGAAGCGGCGGGTGAACTCCGTATAGTTGACAGTAGCGGCATCTATTCCCCCCCACTTGGCATTGGCCCACTCCAGCGCCTTGCCGGACAGACAGGAGATGAGGGCGGACACGCTCTCGTATCCCGAGGGCACCGGGTGGATGGTTGCTAGGTACAGTTCAACCTGGAGCAGGAAACCCTGACACCCGGCCGCTGTGCCATCATAAGCCCTCGGGAGCGAGAGCCGAATCCCACTGGACCCCGGAGGTGAAGCGATGGGCATCGCCGATGGTGGTGGTATCATTGGAGAAGGCGTAGGCAGACCCTCTCTTTCCCATCGCCCAATGGTGCTCACCACCTGTTCCATGGCGGTGCCGAGAGCCTGGATCATGGCCGCTTGGTGTTCGACGCGTTCCTCCATTGATCCAGTTGGCACCGCCGCTCCTGCTGACTCCATGAGTGGTGTGTGATTCTGTCAAGGTGACGTGTATGCGGGAAACGAAGTCAAGCGCAGGACACCGAACTACTGGCAGAACGTACTTTACTCAACACGGTAAAGAAAGTACAAAACAAAACTCCAAACAGGGAGGAACAATAAACGCATACAACCAGCACTGCCGACCTGACGGAAAACAATCACACACAATAACCAATGAGAGACAGGGGGTTATAAAGGGAATACAATATAACATAATGGGAAACAGGTGAAAACAATCAGGACAAACTAGACAAACACCGAAACATAGATCGGTGGCAGCTAGTAGTCCGGGGACGACGAACGCCGAAGCCTGCCCGAGCAAGGAGGAGGGGCAGCCTCGGCTGATTCCGTGACAGCTACACTGTATTCATGCTTGGCAGCTACACTGTATTCATGCTTGGCAGCTACACTGTATTCATGCTTGGCAGCACCACTGTATTCATGCTTGGCAGCTACACTGTATTAGGGCTTGGCAGCTATACTGTATTCATGCTTGGCAGCACCACTGTATTCATGCTTGGCAGCTACACTGTATTCATGCTTGGCAGCTACACTGTATTAGGGCTTGGCAGCACCACTGTATTCATGCTTGGCAGCACCAATGTATTCATGCTTGGCAGCACCACTGTATTCATGCTTGGCAGCACCACTGTATTAGGGCTTGGCAGCACCACTGTATTCATGCTTGGCAGCTACAATGTATTAGGGCTTGGCAGCACCACTGTATTCATGCTTGGCAGCTACAATGTATTCATGCTTGGCAGCTACACTGTATTCATGCTTGGCAGCTACAATGTATTCATGCTTGGCAGCTACACTGTATTCATGCTTGGCAGCACCACTGTATTCATGCTTGGCAGCTACAATGTATTCATGCTTGGCAGCTACACTGTATTCATGCTTGGCAGCACCACTGTATTCGTGCTTGGCAGCTACACTGTATTCGTGCTTGGCAGCTACACTGTATTCATGCTTGGCAGCTACACTGTATTAGGGCTTGGCAGCACCACTGTATTCATGCTTGGCAGCTACACTGTATTAGGGCTTGGCAGCACCACTGTATTCATGCTTGGCAGCTACAATGTATTCATGCTTGGCAGCTACACTGTATTCATGCTTGGCAGCACCACTGTATTCATGCTTGGCAGCTACAATGTATTCATGCTTGGCAGCTACACTGTATTCATGCTTGGCAGCACCACTGTATTCATGCTTGGCAAATCAAATCAAATCAAATTTTATTGGTCACATGCGCCGAATACAACAGGTGCAGACATTACAGTGAAATGCTTACTTACAGCCCTTAACCAACAGTGCATTTATTTTAAACAAAAAAGTAAGAATAAAACAACAACAAAAAAGTGTTGAGAAAAAAAGAGCAGAAGTAAAAATAAAGTGACAGTAGGGAGGCTATATATACAATAGAATAAAGTGACAGTAGGGAGGCTATATATACAGGGGGGTACCGTTGCATAGTCAATGTGCGGGGGCACCGGCTAGTTGAGGTAGTTGAGGTAATATGTACATGTGGGTAGAGTTAAAGTGACTATGCATAAATACTTAACAGAGTAGCAGCAGCGTAAAAAGTATGGGGTGGGGGGGGCAGTGCAAATAGTCCGGGTAGCCATGATTAGCTGTTCAGGAGTCTTATGGCTTGGGGGTAGAAGCTGTTGAGAAGTCTTTTGGACCTAGACTTGGCACTCCGGGTACCGCTTGCCGTGCGGTAGCAGAGAGAACAGTCTATGACTAGGGTGACTGGAGTCTTTGACAATTTTGAGGGCCTTCCTCTGACACCGCCTGGTATAGAGGTCCTGGATGGCAGGGAGCTTTGCCCCTGTGATGTACTGGGCCGTACGCACTACCCTCTGTAGTGCCTTGCGGTCAGAGGCCAAGCAGTTGCCATACCAGGCGGTGATGCAACCAGTCAGGATGCTCTCGATGGTGCAGCTGTAGAATTTTTTGAGGATCTGAGGACCCATGCCAAATCTTTTTAGTCTCCTGAGGGGAATAGGCTTTGTCGTGCCCTCTTCACGACTGTCTTGGTGTGTTTGGACCATGATAGTTCGTTGGTGATGTGGACACCAAGGAACTTGAAGCTCTCAACCTGTTCCACTACAGCCCCGTCGATGAGAATGGGGCGTGCTCAGTCCTCTTTTTTTTCCTGTAGTCCACAATCATCTCCTTTGTCTTGGTCACGTTGAGGGAGAGGTTGTTGTCCTGGCACCACACGGCCAGATCTCTGACCTCCTCCCTATAGGCTGTCTCATCGTTGTCGGTGATCAGGCCTACCACTGTTGTGTCGTCGGCAAACTTAATGATGGTGTTGGAGTCGTGCCTGGCCATGCAGTCATGGGTGAACAGAGAGTACAGGAGGGGACTGAGCACGCACCCCTGAGGGGCCCCCCGTGTTGAGGATCAGTGTGGCAGATGTGTTGTTACCTACCCTTACCACCTGGGGGCGGCCCGTCAGGAAGTCCAGGATCCAGTTGCAGAGGGAGGTGTTTAGTCCCAGGATCCTTAGCTTAGTGATGAGCTTTGAGGGCACTATGGTGTTGAATGCTGAGCTGTAGTCAATGAATAGCATTCTCACGTAGGTGTTCCTCTTGTCCAGGTGGGAAAGGGCAGTGTGGAGTGCGATAGAGATTGCATCATCTGTGGATCTGTTGGGGCGGTATGCAAATTGGAGTGGGTCTAGGGTTTCTGGGATTATGCTGTTGATGTGAGCCATGACCAGTCTTTCAAAGCACTTCATGGCTACAGACGTCAGTGCCACGGGTCGGTAGTCATTTAGGCAGGTTATCTTAGAGTTCTTGGGCACGGGGACTATGGTGGTCTGCTTGAAACATGTTGGTATTACAGACTCAGTCAGGGACATGTTGAAAATGTCAGTGAAGACACTTGCCAGTTGGTCAGCACATGCTCGGAGTACACGTCCTGGTAATCCGTCTGGCCCTGCGGCCTTGTGAATGTTGACCTGCTTAAAAGTCTTACTCACATCGGCTACGGAGAGCGTGATCACATAGTCGTCCGGAACAGCTGGTGCTCTCATGCATGCTTCAGTGTTGCTTGCCTCGAAGCGAGCATAGAAGTGGTTTAGCTCGTCTGGTAGGCTTGTGTCACTGGGCAGCTCGCGGCTGTGCTTCCCTTTGTAGTCTGTAATAGTTTTCAAGCCCTGCCACATCCGACGAGCGTCAGAGCCAGTGTAGTATGATTCAATCTTAGACCTGTATTGACTCTTTGCCTGTTTGATGGTTCGTTGGAGGTCATATCGGGATTTCTTATAAGCGTCCGGGTTAGAGTCCCGTTCCTTGAAAGCGGCAGCTCTACCCTTTAGCTCAGTGCGGATGTTTCCTGTAATCCATGGCTTCTGGTTGGGGTATGTACGTACGGTCACTGTGGGGACGACATCATCGATGCACTTATTGATGAAGCCAGTGACTGATGTGGTGTACTCCTCAATGCTGTCTGAAGAATCCCGAACATGTTCCAGTCTGTGCTAGCAAAACAGTCCTGTAGCTTAGCATCTCGCGTCATCTGACCACTTTTTTATTAGCCGAATCACTGGTGCTTCCTGCTTCAGTTTTTGCTTATAAGCAGGAATCAGGAGGATAGAGTTATGGTCAGATTTGCCAAATGGAGGGCGAGGGAGAGCTTTGTATGCGTCTCTGTGTGTGGAGTAAAGGTGGTCTAGAGTTTTTTCCCCTCTGGTTGCACATTTAACATGCTGGTAGAAATTAGGTAGAACGGATTTAAGTTTCCCTGCATTAAAGTCCCCTGCTACTAGGAGCGCTGCATCAGCTACACTGTATTAGGGCTTGGCAGCACCACTGTATTCATGCTTGGCAGCTACAATGTATTCATGCTTGGCAGCTACACTGTATTCATGCTTGGCAGCTACAATGTATTCATGCTTGGCAGCTACACTGTATTCATGCTTGGCAGCACCACTGTATTCATGCGTGGCAGCTACAATGTATTCATGCTTGGCAGCTACACTGTATTCATGCTTGGCAGCACCACTGTATTCATGCTTGGCAGCTACACTGTATTAGGGCTTGGCAGCACCACTGTATTCATGCTTGGCAGCTACAATGTATTCATGCTTGGCAGCTACACTGTATTCATGCTTGGCAGCTACAATGTATTCATGCTTGGCAGCTACACTGTATTCATGCTTGGCAGCACCACTGTATTCATGCTTGGCAGCTACAATGTATTCATGCTTGGCAGCTACACTGTATTCAGGCTTGGCACCACCACTTTGTTTGGGCTTCGCAGCACCATTTTATCAGTCCTGCTGTATTCAGGCTTGGCAGCACAACTGTATTTAGAGCTGTTGTATTCAGGCTTGGCAGCACCACCGTATTCAGGCTTGGCAGCAGCAATATTTTCAGGCTAGGCAGCACCAATTGTGTTCCTTGAGGGCCGTCGTGGTATCGGCATGAGGGGTAATATACACGGCTGTGACTATAACCAAAGAGAATTCTCTTGGGAGGTAATATGGTCAGCATTTGATTGTGAGGTATTCTAGGTTGGGTGAACAAAAGGACTTGAGTTTCTGTACGTTATCACAATCACAACATGAGTAGTTAATCATGAAACATACACCACCGCCTTTCTTCTTCCCGGGGAGTTCTTTATTCCTGTCTGTCCGATGTACTGAGAACCCAGCTGGCTGTATGGACGGGGACAGTATATCCGTAGAGAGAGCCATGATTCCATGAAACAGAGTATGTTACAGTCCCTGATGTCTCTCTGGAAGGAGATCCTCGCCCTGAGCTCGTCTACTTTATTGTTCAGAGACTGAACATTAGCAAGTAATATACTCAGAAGCGGTAGATGGTGTGCACGCATCCTGAGTCGGACTAGAAGTTCACTCCGAATACCTCTAATCCACCGGCGGTGTCTTGGAGCAGCCTCTGGGATAAGGTCAATTGCCCTGGGGGGTACGAACAAAGGATCCAATTCTGGAAAGTCGTATTCCTGGTCGTAATGCTGGTGAGTTACCACCGCTCTGATATCCAAAAGTTATTTCCGGCTGTATGTAATAACACAAAAAACGTTCTGGGCTAATAATGTAAGAAACAACACACACAAAAAAACAAAATACTGCAAAGTTGCTTAGGAGCTAGAAGCAGAGCTGCCATGTCTGTTGCTGAGGAGCTAGAAGCAGAGCTGCCATGTCTGTTGCTCAGGAGCTAGAAGCAGAGCTGCCATGTCTGTTGCTCAGGAGCTAGAAGCAGAGCTGCCATGTCTGTTGCTGAGGAGCTAGAAGCAGAGCTGCCATGTCTGTTGCTCAGGAGCTAGAAGCAGAGCTGCCATGTCTGTTGCTGAGGAGCTAGAAGCAGAGCTGCCATGTCTGTTGCTAGGAGCTAGAAGCAGAGCTGCCATGTCTGTTGCTGAGGAGCTAGAAGCAGAGCTGCCATGTCTGTTGCTGAGGAGCTAGAAGCAGAGCTGCCATGTCTGCTGCTGAGGAGCTAGAAGCAGAGCTGCCATGTCTGTTGCTTAGGAGCTAGAAGCAGAGCTGCCATGTCTGTTGCTGAGGAGCTAGAAGCAGAGCTGCCATGTCTGTTGCTGAGGAGCTAGAAGCAGAGCTGCCATGTCTGCTGCTTAGGAGCTAGAAGCAGAGCTGCCATGTCTGTCGGTGCCATCTTGCCACAATGACTGAGAGGAGGTCCTGTTGTCATTGTGCAGGCTGTTGGCCAATAGAACGTCCCTCCAGGTCATAAAGGATAACCAGGAAGTAAAGGGAAGACACCAATAGACTCCATTAGACTCCATTAGACACCATTAGACACCATTAGACACCACTAGACTCCATTAGACTCCACTAGACTCCACTAGACTCCACTAGACTCCATTAGGCACCATTAGACTTCATTAGACACCGCTAGACTCCACTAGACTCCATTAGGCACCATTAGACTCCATTAAATACCAATAGACTCCATTAGACACCAATAGACTCCATTAGACACCAATAGACTCCACTAGACTCCATTAGACTCCATTAGACACCATTAGACTCCACTAGACTCCATTAGACTCTATTTGACTCCATTAGACACCATTAGACTTCATTAGACACCAATAGACTACATTAGACTACATTAGACTCCATTAGACTCCATTAGACTCCACTAGACTCCATTAGACTCCATTAAACACAATTAGACTCCATTAGACTCCACTAGACTCCATTAAACACCAATAGACTCCATTAGACACCAATAGACTCCATTAGACTACATTAGACTCCATTAGACTCCACTAGACTCCACTAGACTCCACTAGACTCCATTAGACTCCACTAGACTCCACTAGACTCCACTAGACTCCATTAGACTCCATTAGACTACATTAGACTCCATTAGACTCCACTAGATTCCATTAGACTCCACTATACTATATTCGACTCCATTAGACTCCATTAGACTCCACTAGACTATTTTCGACTCCATTAGACTCCATTAGACTCCATTAGACTCCATTAGACTCCACTAGACTATATTCGACTCCATTCGACTCCATTATACTCCACTAGACTCCACTAGACTCCACTAGACTCCACTAGACTTCATTAGACTCCATTAGACTCCACTAGACTCCATTAGACTCCACTAGACTATATTCGACTCCATTAGACTCCATTAGACTCCACTAGACTCCATTAGACTCCACTAGACTCCATTAGACTCCATTAGACTCCATTAGACTCCACTAGACTCCATTAGACTCCATTCGACTCTCTTCGACTCCACTAGACTCCATTAGACTCCATTAGACTCTATTATACTCTATTAGACTCTATTAGACTCCTTTAAACACCCAGCCAGTGTAATAATGTTCTCCTCTGTAAGTCAATCAAACAGGCAAAACGTCAGTACAGAGACAAAGTGGAGTTTCAATTCAACGGCTCAGACACGATACATATGTGGCAGGGACTCCAGACAATTACTGATTATAAAGGGAAAACCATCCACGTCGCAGACACCGACGTCCCGCTCCCAGACAAGCTAAACACCTTCTTCGCCCACTTTGAGGATAACAAGGACTGTGAGCTCTCATTGACTGTGAGCTCTCATTCTCTGTGGCCGAAGTGAGTAAGACGTTTAAGCGTGTTAACCCTCGCAAGGCTGCCGGCCCAGACGGCATCCCTAGCCGCGTCCTCAGAGCATGCACAGACAAGCTGGCTGGAGTGTTTACAGACATATTCAATCTCTCCCTATCCCAGTCTGCCATTCCCACCTGCTTCAAGATGTCCACCGTTGTTCCTCTACCCAAGAAAGCAAAGATAACCAACCTAAATTACTACGACATGGACAACATACAACTGACGGGATATACGCTACATCGGCAGGATAGAACGGCTGACTCCGGTAAGACAAGGGGTGGCGGTCTGTGTATATTTGTAAACAACAGCTGGTGCACAAAATCAAATACTAAGGAAGTCTCGAGGTTTTGTTCGCCTGAGGTAGAGTATCTTATGATAAGCTGTAGACCACACTATTTACCAAGAGAGTTTTCATCTATATTTTTCATAGCTGTCTATTTACCACCACAAACCAATGCTGGCATTACGATTGCACTCAATGAGCTGTATAAGGCCATATGCAGACAGGAAAACGCTCATCCAGAGGCAGCGCTCCTAGTGGCCGGGGACTTTAATGCAGGGAAACTTAAATCCGTTCTACCTCATTTCTACCAGCATGTTAAATGTGCAACCAGAGGGGAAAAAAACTCTAGACCACCTTTACTCCACACACAGAGACGAGTACAAAGCTCTCCCTCGCCATCCATTTGGCAAATCTGACCATAACTCTATCCTCCTGATTCCTGCTTACAAGCAAAAACTAAAGCAGGAAGCACCAGTAACTCGGTTAATAAAAAAGTGGTCAGATGACGCAAATGCTAAGCTACAGGACTGTTTTGCTAGCACAGACTGGAACATGTTCCGGTATTCTTCAGATAGCATTGAGGAGTACACCACATCAGTCACTGGCTTCATCAATAAGTGCATCAATGACGTCATCCCCACAGTGACCGTACGTACATACCCCAACCAGAAGCCATGGATTTCAGGCAACATCCGCACTGAGCTAAAGGGTAGAGCTGCCGCTTTCAAGGAGCGGGACTCTAACCTGGACGCTTATAAGAAATCCCGCTCTGCCCTCCGACGAATCATCAAAGAGGCAAAGAGTCAATACAGGACTAAGATTGAATCGTACTACACCGGCTCTGACGCTCGTCGGATGTGGCAGGGCTTGAAAACTATTACAGACTACAAAGGGAAGCACAGCCGCGAGCTGCCCAGTGACACAAGCCTACCAGACGAGCTAAATCACTTCTATGCTCGCTTCGAGGCAAGCAACACTGAAGCATGCATGAGAGCATCAGCTGTTCCGGATGACTATGTGATCACGCTCTCCGTAGCCGATGTGAGTAAGACTTTTAAGCAGGTCAACATTCACATGGCCGCAGGGCCAGACGGATTACCAGGACGTGTACTCCGAGCATGTGCTGACCAACTGGCAAGTGTCTTCACTGACATTTTCAACATGTCCCTGACTGAGTCTGTAATACCAACATGTTTCAAGCAGACCACCATAGTCCCCGTGCCCAAGGACACTAAGATAACCTGCCTAAATGACTACCGACCCATAGCACTGACGTCTGTAGCCATGAAGTGCTTTGAAAGGCTGGTCATGGCTCACATCAACACCATTATCCCAGAAACCCTAGACCCACTCCAATTTGCATACCGCCCCAACAGATCCAGGCAGGTAGCTTAGTGGTTAAGAGCGTTGTGCCAGTAACCGAAAGGTCGCTGGTTCTAATCCCCAAGCCGACTAGGTGAAAAATCTGTCGATGTGCCCTTGAGCAAGGCACTTAACCCTAATTGCTCCTGTAAGTCGCTCTGGATAAGAGCGTCTGCTAAATGACCAATTATTTATATCCAGAGATGATGCAATCTCTATTGCACTCCACACTGCCCTTTCCCACCTGGACAAGAGGAACACCTACGTGAGAATGCTATTCATTGACTACAGCTCAGCGTTCAACACCATAGTGCCCTCAAAGCTCATCACTAAGCTAAGTATCCTGGGACTAAACACCTCCCTCTGCAACTGGATCCTGGACTTCCTGACGGGCCGCCCCCAGGTGGTAAGGTTAGGTAACAACACATCTGCCACGCTGATCCTCAACACGGGGGCCCCTCAGGGGTGCGTGCTCAGTCCCCTCCTGTACTCCCTGTTCACCCATGACTGCATGGCCAGGCACGACTCCAACACCATCATTAAGTTTGCCGACGACACAACAGTGGTAGGCCTGATCACCGACAACAATGAGACAGCCTATAGGGAGGAGGTCAGAGACCTGGCCGTGTGGTGCCAGGATAACAACCTCTCCCTCAACGTGACCAAGACAAAGGAGATGATTGTGGACTACAGGAAAAAAAAGAGGACTGAGCACGCCCCCATTCTCATCGACGGGGCTGTATTGGAACAGATTGAGAGCTTCAAGTTCCTTGGTGTCCAAATCACTAACAAACTATCATGGTCCAAACACACCAAGACAGTCGTGAAGAGGGCACGACAACGCCTATTTCCCCTCAGGAGACTGAAAAGATTTGGCATGGGTTCTCAGATCCTCAAAAAGTTATACAGCGGCACCATCGAGAGTATCCTGACTGGTTGCATCACCGCCTGGTATGGCAACTGCTCGGCCTCCGACCGCAAGGCGCTACAGAGGGTAGTGTGTACGGCCCAGTACATCACTGGGGCCAAGCTTTCTGCCATCCAGGACCTCTATACCAGGCGGTGTCAGAGGAAGGCCCTAAAAATTGCCAAAGACTCCAGCCTCCATAGTCATAGACTGTTCTCTCTGCTACCGCACAGCAGGCGGTACCGGAGCGCCAAGTCACACCTTTATTATCTATGTAGTCACTTTACCCCGACCTACATATTACCTCAATTACCTCCACTAACATGTACCCCCGCACATTGACTCGGGACCGGTACCCCCTGGATATAGCCTGGTTATTACCTTGACTAACCTGTACCCCCGCACATTGACTCGGGACCGGTACCCCCTGTATATAGCCTCCTTATTTTATTGTTGCTCTTTTATTTTGTACTTTATTTTGTACATATTTTTCTTAACTCTTATTTTTCTTAAAACTGCATTGTTGGTTAAGAGCTTGTAAGTAAGCATTTCACTGTAAGGTTGTATTCGGAGCATGTGAGGATAAGGGGACCCCATGCAAACCTGCTGATTAGAAGGTCCTGTGTAGATTGTATTTTCAACCAGCAACTATCAGGAAATAAGACTGATCAATAAAAAAAATCAACACAACTATGACTTGAACTACCTCTGTCTTTCCTAACTCCCTCCCTATCTTTCATTTCCTTTTGCGTGTCGGTGTGATTTAATTGATTTCTGTTGGATGGAGTCTTAAGTAAATCAATACGTCTGAAGCGTTGCTATGTAGCGTTGCTATGTATCGTTGCTAAGTATCGTTGCTATGTAGCGTTGCTATGTAGCGTTGCTATGTAGCGTTGCTAAGTATTGTATCTATTAAAGGTGTCATTTCCTTCCTGTCTCTTCATCAAACCCCACTAATCCTGATCTACACGTTAAAACATCTTCATCAAACCCCACTAATCCTGATCTACATGTTGAAACCTCTTCATAAAACCTCACTAATCCTGATCTACATGTTAAAACCTCTTCATCAAACCTCACTAATCCTGATCTACACGTTGAAACCTCTTCATCAAACCTCAGTAATCCTGATCTACACGTTAAAACATCTTCATCAAACCTAACTAATCCTGATCTACACGTTAAAACATCTTCATCAAACCTCACTAATCCTGATCTACATGTTGAAACCTCTTCATCAAACCTCAGTAATCCTGATCTACACGTTAAAACATCTTCATCAAACCTAACTAATCCTGATCTACACGTTAAAACATCTTCATCAAACCTCAGTAATCCTGATCTACATGTTGAAACCTCTTCATCAAACCTCAGTAATCCTGATCTACATGTTGAAACCTCTTCATCAAACCTCACTAATCCTGATCTACATGTTGAAACCTCTTCATCAAACCTCACTAATCCTGATCTACATGTTGAAACCTCTTCATCAAACCTCACTAATCCTGATCTACATGTTGAAACCTCTTCATCAAACCTCACTAATCCTGATCTACATGTTGAAACCTCTTCATCAAACCTCACTAATCCTGATCTACATGTTGAAACCTCGGCCAATCTCTGATGCCTTTCAACAAGCTAGAGACATTAAATTGGGACTTTTTACAAGACTTACTGAATAAATTAACAAGGCAGTACTAAAACTGCTACAAAACATTTACATAGTGTGTTCAATGAATATGCAATGGCAAGTGAAAAGGTATGCTACTGTGAACCCTGTGAATTAGCATAACTCCTTCCAGCATGTTCTTAAATAATGCTCTCATTTGCACATTATTGAGTTGGCTAATTCTAACTTCAGTCAGGCAATCTCTAGTAATTAAGACTCAAGGTTTCATTTTTAATGAAGTTTATGTTACATCCATCCTGACAGTAACAAGGAGGCTCCTAATAATTAAATTGACCAACCAGTTAGAGGGGTAATACCTCCTGGGGAGATATGACATGACTCATTATTAATTCAATATGGATATGCTCATTTAACTACTGTCCTGCTGCTGTGCAGAATGCTGTCTCTGACTAGGGGTGGGTCCCAAATGACACCCTATTCCCTATATAGTGCACTACTTTAGACCAGAGCTCTATTGGAAACAGGGTACCATTTGGGAGGCATCCTTGAATGTGTCAGTTTAGTTTTGTGTTAGATGAATCATGTTGACACCTATGATGAAATGCTTTTTATTGGTGTGTCTTTATTGGTCTGTACTACATGAGTTTGTTTAGGGCCTGGAGAAGTTCATAGACGGGGTTTAGGGACGTTATCTTTATTGGTCTGTACTACATGAGTGTGTTTAGGGCCTGGAGAAGTTCATAGACGGGGTTTAGGGACGTTATTTTCACAGCAGAGGATTGAGTTGCATAATATAACATAGACGAGTTAGGGCATTCCCTCTCAGTAAAGTTGTTTACAAAACACTTGCATGTGTTAAACACTTTGATAATGGATAAGGAAAACACCTTTAATAATGGATAATGAAAACTAGGGCCGCAATCCCCCCATTCTAAAATTGTAGCAACAACAAAACAAAAAGAGCCATTGGTGTGCGTTAGGACCATGCGGACACCTCAGAGTGGTCGGGTAGGCAGTTTGGCTGTTTTAGTCGGCTGGATTTAGGATCTCGCTGACACCACATAGCGTGCAGAAAGGCTTCTGAAAGGCTGCCTTATAGGACGGTGCTGCTCTCTGCAGCTGCTGTCTGTGTATGTTGTGCTTTTTTCCAAGTTGTAAAAGCAAGCAAATCAGAAACGGGCTACTTTTTATTTGACTGATGTAGCTGGCAAGGTAACTGCTGTTTGACTTAACTTTTTTTTAATTCCTAGTGCTGAGCTAGTAGTGTAACTGACATGTAATGTTAGCTAATGTTTCATCCCCTCTCGACTGAAGTTTTGTCTGAAGAGAATGAACTAGCTAGCTATCTAGCTTGTAGCTACCAAAGCCAGTTCAGCTCTACATTAAAAAACAACAACGTTTTAGTCATTTAGCAGACGCTCTTATCCAGAGCGACTTACAGTTAGTGACTGTATACTTTTTCATACTGGCCCCCCGTGGGAAACGAACCCACAACCCTGGCGTTGCAAGCGCCATGCTCTCCCAACTGAGCTACAGGGGACTCTATCCTCTAGCTATCTGTCAGGTAGCAGTATCTAACAGCTGTTGTGTGTATGGAAATGTTTTGCATCTTCTTTGTCCAGTTTCAACAGAAGTAAATTAACTTGGCTAGTTTTCGCCAGTTGCTGTACCATTAGAGCTAGCGAAAAATTTTAGCTAGCTAGCTCACAAACGTTTCTCAATTTACATTTACATTTAAGTAATTTAGCAGACGCTCTTATCCAGAGCGACTTACAAATTGGTGCCTTCAACTTAGGATGGCCAGTGGGACAACCACCACTGGGGGAGGGGGGGTGTGGAAGGATTACTGTTAGACTATTCCAGGTATTCCTTAAAGAGGTGGGGTTTCAAGTGTCTCCGGAAGGTGGTGAGTGACTCTGCTGTCCTGGTGTCGTGGGGGAGCTTGTTCCACCATTGGGGTGCCAGAGCAGCGAATAGCTTTGACTGAGCTGAGCGGGAACTGTGCTTCCGTAGAGGTAGGGGGGCTAGCAGGCCAGAGGTGGATGGACGTAGTGCCCTCGTTTGGGTGTAGGGTCTGATCAGAGCCTGAAGGTAAGGAGGTGCCATTCCCCTCACAGCTCCGTAGGCAAGCACCATGGTTTTGTAGTAGATATGAGATTCAACTGAAGCCAGTGGAGTGTGCGGAGGAGCGGGGTGACGTGAGAGAACTTGGGAAGGTTGAACACCAGACGGGCTGCAGCATTCTGGATAAGATGTAGGGGTTTAATGGCACAGGCAGGGAGCCCAGCCAACAGTGAGTTGCAATAATCCAGACGGGAGATGACAAAAGCCTGGATTAGGACCTGTGCCACTTTCTGTGTAAGGTAGGGTCATACTCTGTGAATGTTGTAGAGCATGAACCTGCAGGATCAGGTCACCGCTTTGATGTTAGCGGAGAACGACAAGGTGTTGTCCAGGGTCACGCCAAGGTTCTTTGCACTCTGGGAGGAGGACACAATGGAGTTGTCAACTGTGATGGCGAAATCATGGAGTAGTCCAACAGATCTCCAGCGGAGAAAGGCCACGAAGAAACAACGCGCGACCAACAGATGTGTAGTCCAAAGGAAGAAATTAGTGGATCTGATCCTGGTTCAACTTGAAACAAGGCTACAAAGCACACTTTTAACTACAACAAAACAAACTGAGTAAATAAGCTTCATTCGCACCACCATCACAACCCACTTTTGCACAGCTGATGCTGGCTATTTAATAGGGAATTCAATGGGAAGTGCCCCATCGGCAAGAGAAGCACTGAGACGGTTCAGACAAATTCAGGGCCGTCACAACATGTAAGTATTGAAAGTACCAAATCAGGATGTTATGTCCGTTTGTAACATATGATCATAGAAAGTCAGGTTCTAAACCCAAAAGTCAGTGAACCATGTCTAGATGGCCTATATAATAACCAAATGGTATACTGTGGGGAGAACAAGTATTTGATACACTGCCGATTTTGCAGGTTTTCCTACTTACAAAGCATGTAGAGGTCTGTAATTTTTATCATAGGTACACTTCAAATGTGAGAGACGGAATCTAAAACAAAAATCCAGAAAATCACATTGTATGTATTTGATACATCAGAAAAGCAGAACTTAATATTTGGTACCTTTGTTTGCAATTACAGAGATCATACGTTTCCTGTAGGTCTTGACCAGGTTTGCACACACTGCAGCAGGGATTTTGGCCCACTCCTCCATACAGACCTTCTCCAGATCCTTCAGGTTTCGGGGCTGTCGCTGGGCAATACGGACTTTCAGTTCCCTCCAAAGATTTTCTATTGGGTGGTGCTATAGGTGTGGTATATATTGACTGGTTCTGTAGGTGTGGTATATAGTGACTGGTTCTGTAGGTGTGGTGCTGTAGGTGTGGTATATAGTGACTGGTTCTGTAGGTGTGGTATATAGTGACTGGTTCTGTAGGTGTGGTTCTGTAGGTGTGGTATATAGTGACTGGTTCTGTAGGTGTGGTATATAGTGACTGGATCTGTAGGTGTGGTATATAGTGACTGGTTCTGTAGGTGTGGTTCTGTAGGTGTGGTATATAGTGACTGGTTCTGTAGGTGTGGTATATAGTGACTGGTTCTGTAGGTGTGGTATATAGTGACTGGTTCTGTAGTTGTGGTATATAGTGACTGGTTCTGTAGGTGTGGTTCTGTAGGTGTGGTATATAGTGACTGGTTCTGTAGGTGTGGTATATAGTGACTGGTTCTGTAGGTGTGGTATATAGTGACTGGTTCTCTAGGTGTGGTTCTGTAGGTGTGGTATATAGTGACTGGTTCTGTAGGTGTGGTATATAGTGACTGGTGCTGTAGGTGTGGTATATAGTGACTGGTTCTGTAGGTGTGGTTCTGTAGGTGTGGTATATAGTGACTGGTTCTGTAGGTGTGGTATATAGTGACTGGTGCTGTAGGTGTGGTATATAGTGACTGGTTCTGTAGGTGTGGTATATAGTGACTGGTTCTCTAGGTGTGGTTCTGTAGGTGTGGTATATAGTGACTGGTTCTGTAGGTGTGGTATATAGTGACTGGTGCTGTAGGTGTGGTATATAGTGACTGGTTCTGTAGGTGTGGTTCTGTAGGTGTGGTATTTAGTGACTGGTTCTGTAGGTGTGGTATATAGTGACTGGTGCTGTAGGTGTGGTATATAGTGACTGGTTCTGTAGGTGTGGTATATAGTGACTGGTGCTGTAGGTGTGGTATATAGTGACTGGTTCTGTAGGTGTGGTATATAGTGACTGGTGCTGTAGGTGTGGTATATAGTGACTGGTTCTGTAGGTGTGGTATATAGTGACTGGTACTGTAGGTGTGGTATATAGTGACTGGTTCTGTAGGTGTGGTGCTGTAGGTGTGGTATATAGTGACTGGTTCTGTAGGTGTGGTATATAGTGACTGGTGCTGTAGGTGTGGTATATAGTGACTGGTTCTGTAGGTGTGGTATATAGTGACTGGTTCTGTAGGTGTGGTATATAGTGACTGGTTCTGTAGGTGTGGTATATCATATTGCATGTATTATCTCTATTTCCCATGGTGGTTCTGTCATCATATCGTATGTATTATCTCAATTTCCCATGGTTGTTCTGTCATCATATTGTATATGTATTATCTCTATTTCCCATGGTGGTTCTGTCATCATATTGTATGTATTATATATTTCCCATGGTGGTTCTGTCATCATATTGTATATGTATTATCTCTATTTCCCATGGTGGTTCTGTCATCATATTGTATGTATTATATATTTCCCATGGTGGTTCTGTCATCATATTGTATATGTATTATCTCTATTTCCCATTGTGGTTCTGTCATCATATTGTAGGTATTATCTCTATTTCCCATGGTGGTTCTGTCATCATATTGTATGTATTATATATTTCCCATGGTGGTTCTGTCATCATATTGTAGGTATTATCTCTATTTCCCATGGTGGTTCTGTCATCATATTGTATGTATTATCTCTATTTCCCATGGTGGTTCTGTCATCATATTGTATGTATTATATATTTCCCATGGTGGTTCTGTCATCATATTGTAGGTATTATCTCTATTTCCCATGGTGGTTCTGTCATCATATTGTAGGGTCTGGGTGGCAGCCGCATACCCCGAGTTGATTCAGGCTGACAATATTGTGTGGCTATCATTTGCTGCTTTACAATGAATGGAATCGGTCCTCTTTTAACAACATTTGTTTCCTATTGTGAATCTCAGCAGGAGCGGAGTGATGACGTGTGATAGTGACAGTTGGATTCTCTTCTTCATCCGCGTGACCCGGCCTTTGTCCCGTGCGGCCCTGGGAATGTTCCGCCTCTCTACTCGACCAAGAGATACTTCAGAACGGCCCTTTGTCTTCCATCCTTTTTAGGCTCTAGGCTCCCAGATATATTACTATACTATAAAGGACACTTCAGACTAGGGCTCGGTTTGGCTTAGCTCAACCTTTGTCCGTATAAATGACTAAAGCATCTCACACATTCCAGTTGATCTACTGCCGCTTGAACCAAGGAGTTTGGGAGCAGCGAGAAAAGGCAAAGTGATCCTTTCAGAGACAGAGTCATGGTGGCATTTTCATTGAGGCTGAAACTACAATAGATAGGCCAAAGTTACCATATTGTAGAGCGGGGAAGTGCCACACATCTTCACAGAGCGCTAATAAGCACTGCTCCTTCCAGCTCAGATCAGTTGGTTAACATCAGGATCATTCACAGCTGGATGGGGTTGGGGTGGAGATACACTATATATACAAAAGTATGTGGACACCCCTTCAAATTAGTGGATTCGGCTATCTCCATAGACAAACATTGGCAGTAGAATGGCCTTACTGAAGAGCTCAGTGACTTTCAACGTGGCACCGTCATAGGATGCTACCTTTCCAACAAGTCAGTTCGTCAAATTTCTGCCCTGCTAGAGCTGCCCCGGTCAACTGTAAGTGCTGTTATTGTGAAGTGGAAACGTCTAGGATCAACAATGGCCCAGCCGCGAAGTGGTAGGCCACACAAGCTCACAGAATGAGACCGCCGAGTGCTGAAGCGCGTAGCGCGTAGATTGTCTGTCCTGGTTGCAACACTCACTACCGAGTTCCAAACTGCCTCGGGAAGCAACTTCAGCACAATAACTGTGCACAGAACGAGGTCCATACAGAAATGGCTTGTCGAGATCGGTGTGGAAGAACTTGACTGGCCTGCACAGATCCCTGACCTCAACCCCATCAAACAGCTTTGGGATGAATTGGAACGCCGACTGCGAGCCAGGCCTAATCGCCCAACATCAGTGCCCGACCTCACTAATGCTCTTGTGGCTGAATGGAAGCAAGTCCCCGCAGCAATGTTCCAACATCTAGTGGAAAGCCTTCCCAGAAGAGTGGAGGCTGTTATAGCAGCAAAGGGGGGACCAACTCCATATCAATGCCCAGGATTTTGGAATGAGATGTTTGACGAGCAGGTGTCCACATACTTTTTGTCATGTAGTGTATGTGGTGTGGTTGGGGTGGAGTTATGTGGTCTGATTGGGGTGGAGTTATGTGGTCTGATTGGGGTGGAGTTATGTGGTCTGATTGGGGTGGAGTTATGTGGTCTGATTGGGGTGGAGTTATGTGGTCTGATTGGGGTGGAGTTATGTGGTCTGATTGGGGTGGAGTTATGTGGTCTGATTGGGGTGGAGTTATGTGGTCTGATTGGGGGTGGAGTTATGTGGTCTGATTGGGGTGGAGTTATGTGGTCTGATTGGGGTGGAGTTATGTGGTCTGATTGGGGTGGAGTTATGTGGTCTGATTGGGGTGGAGTTATGTGGTCTGATTGGGGTGGAGTTATGTGGTCTGATTGGGGTGGAGTTATGTGGTCTGATTGGGGTGGAGTTATGTGGTCTGATTGGGGGTGGAGTTATGTGGTCTGATTGGGGTGGAGTTATGTGGTCTGATTGGGGTGGAGTTATGTGGTCTGATTGGGGTGGAGTTATGTGGTCTGATTGGGGTGGAGTTATGTGGTCTGATTGGGGTGGAGTTATGTGGTCTGATTGGGGTGGAGTTATGTGGTCTGATTGGGGTGGAGTTATGTGGTCTGATTGGGGTGGAGTTATGTGGTCTGATTGGGGTGGAGTTATGTGGTCTGATTGGGGTGGAGTTATGTGGTCTGATTGGGGTGGAGTTATGTGGTCTGATTGGGGTGGAGTTATGTGGTCTGATTGGGGTGGAGTTATGTGGTCTGATTGGGGTGGAGTTATGTGGTCTGATTGGGGTGGAGTTATGTGGTCTGATTGGGGTGGAGTTATGTGGTCTGATTGGGGTGGAGTTATGTGGTCTGATTGGGGGTGGAGTTATGTGGTCTGATTGGGGTGGAGTTATGTGGTCTGATTGGGGTGGAGTTATGTGGTCTGATTGGGGTGGAGTTATGTGGTCTGATTGGGGTGGAGTTATGTGGTCTGATTGGGGTGGAGTTATGTGGTCTGATTGGGGTGGAGTTATGTGGTCTGATTGGGGTGGAGTTATGTGGTCTGATTGGGGTGGAGTTATGTGGTCTGATTGGGGTGGAGTTATGTGGTCTGATTGGGGTGGAGTTATGTGGTCTGATTGGGGTGGAGTTATGTGGTCTGATTGGGGTGGAGTTATGTGGTCTGATTGGGGTGGAGTTATGTGGTCTGATTGGGGTGGAGTTATGTGGTCTGATTGGGGTGGAGTTATGTGGTCTGATTGGGGTGGAGTTATGTGGTCTGATTGGGGTGGAGTTATGTGGTCTGATTGGGGTGGAGTTATGTGGTCTGATTGGGGTGGAGTTATGTGGTCTGATTGGGGTGGAGTTATGTGGTCTGATTGGGGTGGAGTTATGTGGTCTGATTGGGGGTGGAGTTATGTGGTCTGATTGGGGTGGAGTTATGTGGTCTGATTGGGGTGGAGTTATGTGGTCTGATTGGGGTGGAGTTATGTGGTCTGATTGGGGTGGAGTTATGTGGTCTGATTGGGGTGGAGTTATGTGGTCTGATTGGGGTGGAGTTATGTGGTCTGATTGGGGTGGAGTTATGTGGTCTGATTGGGGTGGAGTTATGTGGTCTGATTGGGGTGGAGTTATGTGGTCTGATTGGGGTGGAGTTATGTGGTCTGATTGGGGTGGAGTTATGTGGTCTGATTGGGGTGGAGTTATGTGGTCTGATTGGGGTGGAGTTATGTGGTCTGATTGGGGTGGAGTTATGTGGTCTGATTGGGGTGGAGTTATGTGGTCTGATTGGGGTGGAGTTATGTGGTCTGATTGGGGTGGAGTTATGTGGTCTGATTGGGGTGGAGTTATGTGGTCTGATTGGGGTGGAGTTATGTGGTCTGATTGGGGTGGAGTTATGTGGTCTGATTGGGGTGGAGTTATGTGGTCTGATTGGGGTGGAGTTATGTGGTCTGATTGGGGTGGAGTTATGTGGTCTGATTGGGGTGGAGTTATGTGGTCTGATTGGGGTGGAGTTATGTGGTCTGATTGGGGTGGAGTTATGTGGTCTGATTGGGGTGGAGTTATGTCCTCCATCAGGTTGCTACTGTGTCTTTGTGATCATAATAAACTGTGATAACATCCCAGATGGCCTATAACCCCTAATAACCCTAACCCTAACCCTAACCCTATAACCCTGTATAATAAACTGTGATAACATCCCAGATGGCCTATAACCCTGTATAATGAGTACTTTAGAGCCCTCAATATGTCTGGAATTACAATGTATAAAATGTTATATTATAGCCAGCAAAATATCAAAGTGTCTATTGTGTTATAGGTCTGGATTTGTGGGAAAAAATAAAATAACACAAAAAAAGGTTTCAATTCATTATAATTCAGGGGAACCTCGGGAGCAAGAACACTCTGTCTGGTGTCAATTTGATCACCTCTCAGTGGGGAAGCTGGAGAGGAAGACCAGTGAAATCACCTCTCAGTGGGGAAGCTAGAGAGGAAGACCAGTGAAAGATGTGGCAGGAAAACAGAGTGGCAGGTTTACGTATGAATAATGTTGTCATAAAGGACCCTCATGGACCCGGGGCGCTCCAAGGCTCCCGGACAGTTGGGACACTTTAGGAAACGTCTGTTGAAAAGCCTGAAAATCAGACTCCTTTCTGCCGATCACCAATAGAGGAATGACAAGTTAAAAGAAGCTCTTCACGCGGAATAAAAACCCATCGAAATAAAAAGATGCTTCCATGCGCACCATGGAGCTGATTTCCTAAAGTCTATTTTCTCAAACAGGAATTGTGTGGCAACCAAGGAAACCTAACAGTTTGGTTGGAACTTTTATTAAGAACTCGGAGAGGATCGTTTTATAACCATAGTTTCCTCGAGTTCTTGATTTCCTATAGTAGTCTATAGGCCCATAGCTGTGACCATAGAGACAACAATGCCGGTCTCCCTTCCAGACCAGATTCTATTGCTAATCCGTCAGCCTGATGATGGACTGTATTGTGTATTTATGGAGCCTCATTAGCATAAATTATGACCAAATCGGGGTGCGCGTGTGTGGTCTCTGGCATCGGGAACCCGCCATGCGGAAACGTGCTCCGTGGTGAGCCTGGCAAATAGTTTGAATGGCCATGTCTCAAAATAGGCTGGCATTTGGTTTTCACATTCATATAATTGACTTGAGACTATTTTATACCGTTTTCACCAGGCTACATCAAACGCTTTAATTGCATTTCTGAGGTACTTTTCAAATTTGTTTTACATAAATATGAAAGTCACTTGCCTTATGAAGTTTCAGTTTAAATCTGCTTTCGTTGCTTTGTGGAGATATTTACCCGTTTTCATAGACCACACTCCATCTCCTCTCATATGCTGACCACGCTCCATCTCCTCTCCTATCCTGACCACACTCCATCTCCTCTCCTATCCTGACCACCCTAACCCTAACCCTATCCTGACCATGCTAACCCTAACCCTAACCCTATCCTGACCACGCTAACCCTAACCCTAACCCTATCCTGACCACGCTCCATCTCCTCTCCTATCCTGACCACGCTAACCCTAACCCTAACCCTATCCTGGACATGCTCCATCTCCTCTCCTATCCTAACCCTAACCCTAACCCTAACCCTAACCCTAACCCTATCCTGGACATGCAGGGAAAATTAGTAAATTGAGGCAGGTTCAAGTTTCATAACATTTTAGGTTTATTCATGAATTACTATAAATCAATGATGGTGGTTATTTTTTGGTTCAGTGAAGAATAATTGTGTAGGTCAATGGCATATTGCGATGATGATTGTATTTATAGTGCATTAATTAAATGGATGCAACATTTAATAGCAATTTAATAATTAATTTGATATATTTGCACGTGCTAAGTGTGTTTGCAAATTTGAAACGATGATTTTCCTGTCTGATTATGGGTGAAAATATCGACAGTTTCGCGTGACACGTTTATGCAGCTTTACTCACCAATATAACCCTTTACACACCTGCCTGAATGTATTGAACCCCCATTATCAGGTTACACACCTGCCTGAATGTATTGAACCCCCATTATCAGGTTACACACCTGCCTGAATGTATTGAACCCCCATTATCAGGTTACACACCTGCCTGAATGTATTGAACCCCCATTATCAGGTTACACACCTGCCTGAATGTATTGAACCCCCATTATCAGGTTACGCACCTGCCTGAATGTATTGAACCCCCATTATCAGGTTACACACCTGCCTGAATGTATTGAACCCCCATTATCAGGATCAGAACAGATCAGGTCAATAGATCTGTTCATATTCACACTGACTCACACACTGAATACATTTATAGACTAACATAAATACAACGCACATGACTTCAAATTGTAAAAAATGTTTTGGGGGAAAGAGCAATAATATGGTAATTTAGCAGAAGGTTTTTAATATCCAAAGCCACTTTTTTACCCTTTACACTGTCTTCGGATGGAAATTCTTTATATTGGCCCAAAGGTGTCCATGTAAATTCAGTAGGTGTCCATGTAAATTCAGTAGGTGTCCATGTAAATTCAGTAGGTGTCCATGTAAATTCAGTAGGTGTCCATGTAAATTCAGTAGGTGTCCATGTAAATTCAGTAGGTGTCCATGTAAATTCAGTAGGTGTCCATGTAAATTCAGTAGGTGTCAATGAATACAGATTATGCATTTTCTGCAAGTAACCCCGTCCTCCCTGAGTGACTGTCAAGTGATATGAAGAGGTGACACATTAGTGGATCTGCTCTGGGGGGGTCTATCATACTGCTGTCCAGCTACTGGCACCACAATCCACTATCACATGGCACCACAATCCACTATCACACGGCACCACAATCCACTATCACACGGCACCACAATCCACTATCACACGGCACCACAATCCACTATCACACGGCACCACAATCCACTATCACACGGCACCACAATCCACTATCACACGGCACCACAATCCACTATCACACGGCACCACAATCCACTATCACACGGCACCACAATCCACTATCACACGGCACCACAATCCACTATCACACGGCACCACAATCCACTATCACACGGCACCACAATCCACTATCGCACGGCACCACAATCCACTATCACACGGCACCACAATCCACTATCGCACGGCACCACAATCCACTATCACACGGCACCACAATCCACTATCGCACGGCACCACAATCCACTATCACACGGCACCACAATCCACTATCACACGGCACCACAATCCACTATCACACGGCACCACAATCCACTATCACACGGCACCACAATCCACTATCACACGGCACCACAATCCACTATCACACGGCACCACAATCCACTATCACACGGCACCACAATCCACTATCACACGGCACCACAATCCACTATCACACGGCACCACAATCCACTATCACACGGCACCACAATCCACTATCACACGGCACCACAATCCACTATCACACGGCACCACAATCCACTATCACACGGCACCACAATCCACTATCACACGGCACCACAATCCACTATCACACGGCACCACAATCCACTATCACAAAGGACAACCACAATCCACTATCACATGGCACCACAATCCACTATCACATGGCACCACAATCCACTATCACACGGCACCACAATCCACTATCACACGGCACCACAATCCACTATCACACGGCACCACAATCCACTATCACAAAGGACAACCACAATCCACTATCACTACGGCACCACAATCCACTATCACACGGCACCACAATCCACTATCACAAAGGACAACCACAATCCACTATCACATGGCACCACAATCCACTATCACCCCTCGCACCACAATCCACTATCACACGGCACCACAATCCACTATCACACGGCACCACAATCCACTATCACACGGCACCACAATCCACTATCACACGGCACCACAATCCACTATCACACGGCACCACAATCCACTATTACACGGCACCACAATCCACTATCACACGGCACCACAATCCACTATCACACGGCACCACAATCCACTATCACACGGCACCACAATCCACTATCACAAAGGACAACCACAATCCACTATCACATGGCACCACAATCCACTATCACACGGCACCACAATCCACTATCACACGGCACCACAATCCACTATCACACGGCACCACAATCCACTATCACACGGCACCACAATCCACTATCACAAAGGACAACCACAATCCACTATCACACGGCACCACAATCCACTATCACACGGCACCACAATCCACTATCACAAAGGACAACCACAATCCACTATCACAAGGCACCACAATCCACTATCACACGGCACCACAATCCACTATCACACGGCACCACAATCCACTATCACACGGCACCACAATCCACTATCACACGGCACCACAATCCACTATCACACGGCACCACAATCCACTATCACAAAGGACAACCACAATCCACTATCACATGGCACCACAATCCACTATCACACGGCACCACAATCCACTATCACACGGCACCACAATCCACTATCACAAAGGACAACCACAATCCACTATCACACGGCACCACAATCCACTATCACACGGCACCACAATCCACTATCACACGGCACCACAATCCACTATCACACGGCACCACAATCCACTATCACACGGCACCACAATCCACTATCACACGGCACCACAATCCACTATCACACGGCACCACAATCCACTATCACACGGCAGAGAGAGGAGGACATGGAAGTATAGCTGCTACTTATCAGGACGGGATGAGACAGGGAGATGAGATCGGTTCCACTCAACTAACACGGAGAGAAAAGTTGACTGCCACTTTACTAAAGTCAAGACGGCAGCTCACAGCTCGGCAAAGACAACCAGGCTGACTTTCCCAGGAAGACAAGAGAGAGCTACATCACAGAGTTCTGGAGACCGGATCGATATACCGCAACTTTCAGACGTTAAACTTTGACTATACTCCTGTGTTTTTGATTTTATACATGCATAATATTTATTTTAATGCAGAGTGCTGAGAAGTGTTCACCGCGGAGCCTAACTAAGCGGAACGAGTTATTTGAAGTGAAGTGTTCTGAAAGAACACTGTCAGGATGCCCCGACCAGGGAGGAACACGTACAGCGACCAGAAACCTCCCTACTCCTATATCTCCCTCACCGCCATGGCCATCCAGTCCTGCCCGGAGAAGATGCTCCCTCTCAGCGAGATCTACAAGTTCATCATGGACAGGTTCCCTTACTACAGAGAGAACACTCAGCGGTGGCAGAACTCCTTACGACACAACCTGTCCTTCAACGACTGTTTCATCAAGATCCCGCGGCGCCCGGACCAGCCCGGGAAGGGTAGCTTCTGGGCTCTGCACCCCAGCTGCGGGGACATGTTCGAGAACGGGAGTTTCTTACGGCGCCGAAAACGGTTCAAGGTGATGATGATGATGATGGCGCAGGAGCACCTGGCTCAGTCCAAGCAGTCTGACGCGGCCCATTACCCCCAACAGCAGGCTAAGCTCAGCACCACCAGCACACACCTCACTCAGATCTCCAGCTATAATTTGGGATTGTTGCAGCCATCAACTTTTAAACACCCATTTGCTATAGAGAACATAATCGCGAGAGAGTACAAGGTTCCCGGGAGTCTGGCGTTCTCCACCATGCAGTCCATGTCTGCGGGCTACCCGCTGCACAACCAGCTGACTGCGGCCTGGCCTCACATGTACAACACTATGGTGGACTCTGTTTCTCCTATCTCTATGAGCGGTGAATATGGGGCCTACGGCATGCCCCTTAAATCTCTGTGTCACGGAGGCCAGACCCTACCTGCCATCCTAGTGCCCATCAAACCCACCCCGACTCCGGTGGATCTTGACGCCCCACATCCCCGCCTTCCTCTCGAACTCTCACCAGTCTCTGAGCCCCACGTCCCCGCAGGCAGCCACCAGTCAAAGCAGCAACTCCACCCCCGGGAAGATTCACACCAACCCCACACTGCAGTCCGTGGTGGTGCATCGACCTACAGAGCTATACAGAACCCTTTATTAACTAGACCAGCAGGTTCAGACCAAATCCAAAGTTTATTTTGACTCTTGCCGCTGACATATTGGGCCGAGAATCACTACAATCAAGGCAATATACTTCCGTGTTGCAGTGTAGAGCCTACATTGTGTATTTTGATTTCGGTGTTTTGCTTTGAATGCTCATTGTCTTATAACATGGGTCCAACAGAGATATAGTGAAATATTGCTCTTCAGCATATAAAGTATTCGTGTTTACAGTTTTGTCCGAGTTGTAAAGGAGTGAGGCACAGCAAACTGCGGCTCAGTCAGAAGCATGAGAGAGATAGTTACTTTTCTTTAAAACCATTATTCCATTTGTGTCTGGGCTTCCAATACTTTCATTGCACATGACAAACTATGGTTACATTGGGTGTAAGGTCATGTCAGACTTTTTTACTACATTATTTCAGCTATTATCAAGGACCACGAAGTTAGTTATTGTGATTATAACTGAACAATGCAAGCCCTCTGAACTACAATCTGACTAGTTAGACAATGACATATCTGATGACAACAAACATTTGACTAGAATGTCAATGTGTGATATCATACAAGCAGACAAACCTAAACCTCTGAATTGATCTATTGTTTTTAACAAATTGTTATTTTTGATGCTGGAGTGGGAATAACAAATATGTATTAGATTTACCATCTCTGTAAAAAAACAAACAGAATTATTACACTTTTTTTTCAATCTTAAAAAATAATAATGTTAAAGGAACTATAGGGTTGTACGGTCCTTGCTAAATGCAAAAGAAATATGTGAATAAATGTGAATAATTGCAAATAAGTTGATATGACAATGTTGTAAAATGCACTTTTTAGCTAGATTTTTTAGATATCTATTTTGCAGGAGCTGTTCTGTGATGCGTTTAATTTAAAGCCCTGGTGACCAGTGGATTAAACCGCTGTAAATGTTGACTTTTCTCTGTTAAAGGGACAGCATGCTCAACCCTAAACTACGTGTTTTTCTGCCAGCATGCGTGCTTTCTAAACATTTTCATATAGTCTGCATTGAATTAAAAACATGGTCATCGAAATATTTTCTCATTAAAATGGTGTACGCTTTATTGTAATGATTGGTGTATTCTGTGACGGTTAACAGCTGGTATAATACTGTCATCATGCAGTTATTTATACAAATACTTCCAGACAGACAACATAATAACAGGTTAATTATAATACAATAATATTAGTAATAATAATAATACTTATTATTATTATTGTTATTACTATTACTAGTATTACGTCATATGCCTTTTTATTTTCGAATAGGCCTATTTCATTTCAAGTTAGGCCTATTTCAAAATGCCATTACAAATAAATCAAAATCAAATGTATAGAGTAAATCAAATGAATGTTTGGATAATCTTGAATATGGCTCAGGTATATCGCTGTGTCTATCAGAGTACAGAACGCTGTGTACAGTGTGTATGCTACCGGAACCCACCGTGAATATCGCTGTGTCTATCAGAGTACAGAACGCTGTGTACAGTGTGTATGCTACCGGAACCCACCGTGAATATCGCTGTGTCTATCAGAGTACAGAACGCTGTGTACAGTGTGTATGCTACCGGAACCCACCGTGAATATCGCTGTGTCTATCAGAGTACAGAACGCTGTGTACAGTGTGTATGCTACCGGAACCCACCGTGAATATCGCTGTGTCTATCAGAGTACAGAACGCTGTGGACAGTGTGTATGCTACCGGAACCCACCGTGAATATCGCTTTAGTAAGCCATCTTATAGCCTTTACAACACTGATATTATGGATTAGGTGGCAAGTGGATAACAAGTTAACTTTCCTTGATGCACTATCAATGTGATGTATCTCTGCATGTCAATATTTTCACAAAGTAATAATCAAAGTAGATTATTAAACATTTTAAATCTATTGAAATTACAGAAATAGACAAGTATTTCATATGTATTGTGTATATTACTATTTATATACAAACGTTCTAGTGTGGTACATTTATATCTTAGGGTACTACGGGGTAACTAGCCCCCTGGGGTAACTGTAATTCACATAAAGACCACAAGATGTCACCACATTATTTTCCCAACATTTTCCCTGGCTGCCACTGCTCTTGCTCAACAAAAAATGTCCTCTGTGTCATCACAACTTTTTGGGACATTTCAACAAAACGATTTTGTGGTAAATTGATCCAAAAAAAAAATTATTTTGAAAAAGTTGTAGATATATTCCAATGAAGTTAGATCTACAGTGTCTTGTGAAAGTCAGCCTTTCTCAGCATTTTTCCTATTTTGTTCCCTTACAACCTGGAATTTAAATTGATTTTTTGGGGGTTTGTATCATTTGATTTACACAACATGCCTACCACTTTGAAGATGCAAAATATTTTTTATTGTGAAACAAACAAGAAATAAGACAAAAAAACAGAAAACTTGAGCGTGCATAACTATTCACCCCCCACCAAAGTCAATACTTTGTAGAGCCACCTTTTTGCAGCAATTACAGCTGCAAGTCTCTTGGGGTATGTCTCTATAAGCTTGGCACATCTAGCCACTGGGATTTTTTTCCCCATTCTTCAAGGCAAAACTGCTCCAGCTCCTTCAAGTTGGATGGGTTCCGCTGGTGTACAGCCATCTTTAAGTCATACCACAGATTCTCAATTGAATTGAGGTCGGGCTTTGACTAGGCCATTCCAAGACGTTTAAATGTTTCAGCTTAAACCACTCAAGTGTTGCTTTAGCAGTATGCTTAGGGTCATTGTCCTGCTGGAAGGTGAACCTCCGTCCCAGTCTCAAATCTCTGGAAGATTGAAACAGGTTTCCCTCAAGAATTTCCCTATATTTAGCGCCATCCATCATTTCTTCAATACTGACCAGTTTCCCAATCCCTGCCAATGAAAAACATCCCCACAGCATGATGCTGCCACCACCATGCTTCACTGTGGGGATGGTGTTCTCGGGGTGATGAGAGGTGTTGGGTTTGCGCCAGAAATAGCGTTTTCCTTGATGGTCAAAAAGCTCAATTTTAGTCTCATCTGACCAGAGTACCTTCTTCCATATGTTTGGGGAGTCTCCCACATGCCTTTTGGCGAACACCAAACATGTTTGCTTATTTCTTTCTTTAAGCAATGGCTTTTTTCTGGCCACTCTTCCGTAAAGCCCAGCTCTGTGGAGTGTACGGCTTAAAGTGGTCCTATGGACAGATACTCCAATCTCCGCTGTGTAGCTTTGCAGCTCCTTCAGGGTTACCTTTGGTCTCTTTGTTGCCTCTCTGATTAATGCCCTCCTTGCCTGGTCCGTGAATTTTGGTAGGCAGCCCTCTCTTGGCAGGTTTGTTGTGGTGCAATATTGTTTCAATTTTTTAATAATGGATTTAATGGTGCTCCGTGGGATGTTCAAAGTTTCAGATATTTTTTTATAACCCAACCCTGATCTGTACTTCTCCACAACTTTGTCCCTGACCTGTTTGGCGAGCTCTTTGGTCTTCATGGTGCTGCTTGCTTAGTGGTGCCCCTTGCGTAGTGGTGTTGCAGACTCTTGGGCCTTTCAGAACAGGTGTATATATACTGAGATCATGTGACACTTAGATTGCACACAGGTGGACTTTATTTAACTAATTATGTGACTTCTGAAGGTAATTGGTTGCACCAGATCTTATTTAGGGGCTTCATAGCAAAGGGGGTGAATACATATGCACGCACCACTTTTCCGTTATTATTTTTTATAATTTTTGAAAATATATATTTTTTTCATTTCACTTCACCAATTTGGACTATTTTGTGTATGTCCATTACATGAAATACAAATCCATTTAATTTACTGGTTGTAATGCAACAAAATAAGAAAAACGCCAAGGGGGATGAGTACTTTTGCAAGGCACTGTACAATTGTTTTTTAAATATAGAAATAGAGAAAAAATAAGAAACACAAAAGCTCTGATGAAGACCTTGAGGCCGATACGTAAAGCTTAATAAAGAGCAGTTATACTATCAAGAGCAGTGATACTATCAAGAGCAGTGATACTATCAAGAGCAGTGATACTATCAAGAGCAGTGATACTATCAAGAGCAGTGATACTATCAAGAGCAGTGTACGGGTTTCTTATTTTTTCTCATCTTATTCAACTGTTACTTTGCACCTGCAAAGAAGATAGTGCCTTTTGAATTTTAAATATACAAGTAGGAAAGCCTTAAGTGTAATGAATACTCAGGGAGAAAAAGGTGTAGATTCACGCGCAGAGCGGCAGGTGTTTATTATGCCTTTGCAGAAGGCAGGAATCGCGGTCACAGGCAGGCAATGGCCATACACAGGCAGGCAATGGCCATACACAGGCAGGCAATGGCCATACACAGGCAGGCAATGGCCATACACAGGCAGGCAATGGCCATACACAGGCAGGCAATGGCCATACACAGGCAGGCAATGGCCATACACAGGCAGGCAATGGCCATACACAGGCAGGCAATGGCCATACACAGGCAGGCAATGGCCATACACAGGCAGGCAATGGCCATACACAGGCAGGCAATGGCCATACACAGGCAGGCAATGGCCATACACAGGCAGTCAATGGCCATACACAGGCAGGCAATGGCCATACACAGGCAGGCAATGGCCATACACAGGCAGGCAATGGCCATACACAGGCAGTCAATGGCCATACACAGGCAGGCAATGGCCATACACAGGCAGGCAATGGCCATACACAGGCAGGCAATGGCCATACACAGGCAGGCATACAGGCAGGTGAAACAAAACTAGGACTGAAGGCTAAAACTGGTTCTCACAAACGATCTATGAAAAGGGTTAGTAGAGTCAAAACGAACAATACCTCACAAGGCACAAACAGAAAGAACTGAACTAAATAAGGAGCTGATGAGACCAGGTGAGTAACTGACACAGGTGAAATCAATGAACAAAAATGAAAGACAGGGCTACGTTCAAGAACACAAAGAAACAGGGCTACGTTCAAGAACACAAAGAAACAGGGCTACGTTCAAGAACATAAAGAAACAGGGCTACGTTCAAGAACACAAAGAGACAGGGCTACGTTCAAGAACACAAAGAAACAGGGCTACGTTCAAGAACTTAAAGAAACAGGGCTACGTTCAAGAACACAAAGAGACAGGGCTACGTTCAAGAACACAAAGAAACAGGGCTACGTTCAAGAACACAAAGAAACAGGGCTACGTTCAAGAACACAAAGAAACAGGGCTACGTTCAAGAACACAAAGAAACAGGGCTACGTTCAAGAACACAAGGTGAACTAGGAAAATAAATACAGAACCTTACATTAAGATACATAGTCCACTTATTTAGAGAGAAAAATTTAGATAATTTTTGAGTAAAGTAGAAATATGTTGGAGGAGTGTGTTGGGGGCAACTCCCCCCGCTACTAGGGGACAATGACTAGCCCAGTTAGCACTAGTTTATGCTAACTTTGCTAGCTAGCACCTTCACTAGCAGTAAATGCTAGCCAGCTAGCTAGTTAGCATAAGCTGCTAGGAGTGCTAGCTAGCAACCTTACTACCAGATCGTCTGAGGTAAAATACATTTAAAAGGTAACTTAATTGCAGTTGTAAATGTTTCCACTAGTGACCGATAGCTTTACAGTTAGTTACTTTATAGCCTTTTAGCTATTTTACACAGCACTTTATGTCATATTGCTGGATAGCTAGCTACGAGAGAGCTTTTCAACTGGCATCTCTCCCCCTGGGTTAGGTGTGAGCAGTGCAGGAGGTGGCCCGTGAGCTGTGCTCCAGTTTTACTGGAGATAGCTTCATTTATGACCTATGTACAAATTAGAATTGTGCAATAGCAGAGCATAAGAGAGTTGCCGCATCAAAGTTACACTGAGTTAATTAGTTAAGTTATTGTTATTAAATGTTATTTAATGTTATTAGTTATATTCCATTCCAATATTATATACCAATTAATATATTTTTTAATGAATTAAAAACAACTATTGAAAACCTTTTGCTCCTGAATGTCACTTTAAAGACTGCTGGCATTATTCATTTAATATTTAGTGCAATTGTACGTAATGGATTGTATGGAAAACGAACAACAAAGAAAGAACAAAGAAAATTAATGTACAGGTGAGTTAAAAAGAGTGACTTTACATAAAATCTCCTCATAGTGCGGATATTAATGATGACATGTGCAACACCATTCCCCCCCCCCATATTTAATTTAAATCATTAAAATAAGACAGCTAGAATTAGCTTTTAAGTATTACTTACTAAAGTATGAAAAAATGTATGCACTCACTAACTATAAGTCGCTCTGGATAAGAGCGTCTGCTAAATTACTAAAATGTCAAATGTAAATGTAAAGAATTGATAAAAAAAATGGATTAAATGGATTTTAACACAGTTGTGTGAAACCGTTTGCCATAATCTTCTACCGGGGTAACTGGCTCCCCCCGTACATTAAAAAATGACAATTTTCTAAAAACAACATTTCATGAAATAACTAAAAATGTGTAAACTGTAGTGATTTATTTTCCTTTATAGCTTATTCGTCTAAGCATGACCTTCATCCACATACCATTATTTTCCCAAACATTGCTTTTTTATGTCAGCAATTAGACATTGTTCTTAGGGTATTTGGTATTTTGGTATTTTATTAGGATCCCCATTAGCTGTTGCAAAAGCAGCAGCTACTCTTCCTGGGGTCCACACAGAACATGAAACATGACATACTACAGAACATGAAACATGACATAATACAGAACATGAAACATGACATAACACAGAACATGAAACGTAACATAATACAGAACATGAAACGTAACATAATACAGAACATGAAACGTAACATAATACAGAACATGAAACGTAACATAATACAGAACATGAAACGTAACATAATACAGAACATGAAACGTAACATAATACAGAACATGAAACGTAACATAATACAGAACATGAAACGTAACATAATACAGAACATGAAACGTAACATAATACAGAACATTAATAGACAAGAACACGGACAGAACTACAAACAAGGACAGAACTACAAACATAGCAAGTTACCCCCAGTAACCTATACGTTTACTTGTATTTATATTAAAATGCATTCATTCTGAATGTGAGCGAGATCAGGAGCTGTATTGGTATTTTATTAGGATCCTCATTAGCTGTTGCAAAAGCAGCAGCTACTCTTCCTGGGGTCCACACAAAACATGAAACATGACATACTACAGAACATGAAACATGACATAATACAGAACATGAAACATGACATAACACAGAACATGAAACGTAACATAATACAGAACATGAAACGTAACATAATACAGAACATGAAACGTAACATAACACAGAACATGAAACATGACATAACACAGAACATGAAACGTAACATAATACAGAACATGAAACGTAACATAAAACAGAACATGAAACGTAACATAATACAGAACATGAAACGTAACATAATACAGAACATGAAACGTAACATAATACAGAACATGAAACGTAACATAATACAGAACATTAATAGACAAGAACACGGACAGAACTACAAACAAGGACAGAACTACAAACATAGCAAGTTACCCCCAGTAACCTATACGTTTACTTGTATTTATATTAAAATGCATTCATTCTGAATGTGAGCGAGATCAGGAGCTGTGAAGCAACAGTTTCTCCAGTTGACAAGCTCGAATACCGCCTCCGAGCTACTTCATTCTCTCCATTCACTGAATAGAAAGAGCAACTGGGCCACCAATGTAGATTTAGCCTTTTTTCGACAAGACAAAAATACTGATTTCTCACAAACATTTCTGAGAAACTAGGAAATGGGCTCGGAGACCTAACCCTAACCCTAACCCTAATGTCTGACTGGGAAACTAGGAAACGGGCTCGGAGACCTAACCCTAACCCTAACCCTAATGTCTGACTGGGAAACTAGGAAACGGGCTCGGAGACCTAACCCTAACCCTAACCCTAATGTCTGACTGGGAAACTAGGAAACGGGCTCGGAGACCTAACCCTAACCCTAACCCTAATGTCTGACTGGGAAACTAGGAAACGGGCTCGGAGACCTAACCCTAACCCTAATGTCTGACTGGGAAACTAGGAAACGGGCTCGGAGACCTAACCCTAACCCTAACCCTAATGTCTGACTGGGAAACTAGGAAACGGGCTCGGAGACCTAACCCTAACCCTAACCCTAATGTCTGACTGGGAAACTAGGAAACGGGCTCGGAGACCTAACCCTAACCCTAACCCTAATGTCTGACTGGGAAACTAGGAAACGGGCTCGGAGACCTAACCCTAACCCTAACCCTAATGTCTGGCTGGGAAACTAGGAAACCGGGCTCGGAGACCTAACCCTAACCCCTAACCCTAATGTCTGACTGGGAAACTAGGAAACGGGCTCGGAGACCTAACCCTAACCCTAACCCTAATGTCTGACTGGGAAACTAGGAAACGGGCTCGGAGACCTAACCCTAACCCTAACCCTAATGTCTGACTGGGAAACTAGGAAACGGGCTCGGAGACCTAACCCTAACCCTAACCCTAACCCTAATGTCTGACTGGGAAACTAGGAAACGGGCTCGGAGACCTAACCCTAACCCTAACCCTAATGTCTGACTGGGAAACTAAGAAACGGGCTCGGAGACCTAACCCTAACACTAACCCTAATGTCTGACTGGGAAACTAGGAAACGGGCTCGGAGACCTAACCCTAACACTAACCCTAATGTCTGACTGGGAAACTAGGAAACGGGCTCGGAGACCTAACCCTAACACTAACCCTAATGTCTGACTGGGAAACTAGGAAACGGGCTCGGAGACCTAACCCTAACCCTAACCCTAATGTCTGACTGGGAAACTAGGAAACGGGCTCGGAGACCTAACCCTAACCCTAACCCTAATGTCTGACTGGGAAACTAGGAAACGGGCTCGGAGACCTAACCCTAACCCTAACCCTAATGTCTGACTGGGAAACTAGGAAACGGGCTCGGAGACCTAACCCTAACCCTAACCCTAATGTCTGACTGGGAAACTAGGGAAACGGGCTCGGAGACCTAACCCTAACACTAACCCTAATGTCTGACTGGGAAACTAGGAAATGGGCTCGGAGACCTAACCTAACCCTAACCCTAATGTCTGACTGGGAAACTAGGAAACGGGCTCGGAGACCTAACCTAACCCTAACCCTAATGTCTGACTGGGAAACTAGGAAACGGGCTCGGAGACCTAACCCTAACCCTAACCCTAATGTCTGACTGGGGAAACTAGGAAACGGGCTCGGAGACCTAACCCTAACCCTAACCCTAATGTCTGACTGGGAAACTAGGAAACGGGCTCGGAGACCTAACCCCTAACCCTAACCCTAATGTCTGACTGGGAAACTAGGAAACGGGCTCGGAGACCTAACCCTAACCCTAGTGTCTGACTGGGAAACTAGGAAACGGGCTCGGAGACCTAACCCTAACCCTAACCCTAATGTCTGACTGGGAAACTAGGAAACGGGCTCGGAGACCTAACCCTAACCCTAACCCTAATGTCTGACTGGGAAACTAGGAAACGGGCTCGGAGACCTAACCCTAACCCTAACCCTAATGTCTGACTGGGGAAACTAGGAAACGGGCTCGGAGACCTAACCCTAACCCTAACCCTAATGTCTGACTGGGAAACTAGGAAACGGGCTCGAGACCTAACCCTAACCCTAACCCTAATGTCTGACTGGGAAACTAGGAAACGGGCTCGGAGACCTAACCCTAACCCTAACCCTAATGTCTTACTGGGAAACTAGGAAACGGGCTCGGAGACCTAACCCTAACCCTAACCCTAATGTCTGACTGGGAAACTAGGAAACGGGCTCGGAGACCTAACCCTAACCCTAACCCTAATGTCTGACTGGGAAACTAGGAAACGGGCTCGGAGACCTAACCCTAACCCTAACCCTAATGTCTGACTGGGAAACTAGGAAACGGGCTCGGAGACCTAACCTAACCCTAACCCTAATGTCTGACTGGGAAACTAGGAAACGGGCTCGGAGACCTAACCCTAACCCTAACCCTAATGTCTGACTGGGAAACTAGGAAACGGGCTCGGAGACCTAACCCTAACCCTAACCCTAATGTCTGACTGGGAAACTAGGAAACGGGCTCGGAGACCTAACCCTAACCCTAACCCTAATGTCTGATGGGAAACTAGGAAACGGGCTCGGAGACCTAACCCTAACCCTAACCCTAATGTCTGACTGGGGAAACTAGGAAACGGGCTCGGAGACCTAACCCTAACCCTAACCCTAATGTCTGACTGGGAAACTAGGAAACGGGCTCGGAGACCTAACCCTAACCCTAACCCTAATGTCTGACTGGGAAACTAGGAAACGGGCTCGGAGACCTAACCCTAACCCTAACCCTAATGTCTGACTGGGAAACTAGGAAACGGGCTCGGAGACCTAACCCTAACCCTAACCCTAATGTCTGACTGGGAAACTAGGAAACGGGCTCGGAGACCTAACCCTAACCCTAACCCTAATGTCTGACTGGGAAACTAGGAAACGGGCTCGGAGACCTAACCCTAACCCTAACCCTAATGTCTGACTGGGAAACTAGGAAACGGGCTCGGAGACCTAACCCTAACCCTAACCCTAATGTCTGACTGGGAAACTAGGAAACGGGCTCGGAGACCTAACCCTAACCTAACCCTAATGTCTGACTGGGAAACTAGGGAAACGGGCTCGGAGACCTAACCCTAACCCTAACCCTAATGTCTGACTGGGAAACTAGGAAACGGGCTCGGAGACCTAACCCTAACCCTAACCCTAATGTCTGACTGGGAAACTAGGAAACGGGCTCGGAGACCTAACCCTAACCCTAACCCTAATGTCTGACTGGGAAACTAGGGAAACGGGCTCGGAGACCTAACCCTAACCCTAACCCTAATGTCTGACTGGGAAACTAGGAAACGGGCTCGGAGACCTAACCCTAACCCTAACCCTAATGTCTGACTGGGAAACTAGGAAACGGCTCGGAGACCTAACCCTAACCCTAACCCTAATGTCTGACTGGGAAACTAGGAAACGGGCTCGGAGACCTAACCCTAACCCTAACCCTAATGTCTGACTGGGAAACTAGGAAACGGGCTCGGAGACCTAACCCTAACCCTAACCCTAATGTCTGACTGGGAAACTAGGAAACGGGCTCGGAGACCTAACCCTAACCCTAACCCTAATGTCTGACTGGGAAACTAGGAAACGGGCTCGGAGACCTAACCCTAACACTAACCCTAATGTCTGACTGGGAAACTAGGAAACGGGCTCGGAGACCTAACCCTAACACTAACCCTAATGTCTGACTGGGAAACTAGGAAACGGGCTCGGAGACCTAACCTAACACTAACCTAATGTCTGACTGGGAAACTAGGAAACGGGCTCGGAGACCTAACCTAACACTAACCCTAATGTCTGACTGGGAAACTAGGAAACGGGCTCGGAGACCTAACCCTAACCCTAACCCTAATGTCTGACTGGGAAACTAGGAAACGGGCTCGGAGACCTAACCCTAACCCTAACCCTAATGTCTGACTGGGAAACTAGGAAACGGGCTCGGAGACCTAACCCTAACCCTAACCCTAATGTCTGACTGGGAAACTAGGAAACGGGCTCGGAGACCTAACCCTAACCCTAACCCTAATGTCTGACTGGGAAACTAGGAAACGGGCTCGGAGACCTAACCTAACCCTAACCCTAATGTCTGACTGGGAAACTAGAAACGGGCTCGGAGACCTAACCCTAACCCTAACCCTAATGTCTGACTGGGAAACTAGGAAACGGGCTCGGAGACCTAACCCTAACCCTAACCCTAATGTCTGACTGGGAAACTAGGAAACGGGCTCGGAGACCTAACCTAACCCTAACCCTAATGTCTGACTGGGAAACTAGGAAAACGGGCTCGGAGACCTAACCCTAACCCTAACCCTAATGTCTGACTGGGAAACTAGGAAACGGGCTCGGAGACCTAACCCTAACCCTAACCTAATGTCTGACTGGGAAACTAGGAAGCGGGCTCGGAGACCTAACCCTAACCCTAACCCTAATGTCTGACTGGGAAACTAGGAAACGGGCTCGGAGACCTAACCCTAACCCTAACCCTAATGTCTGACTGGGAAACTAGGAAACGGGCTCGGAGACCTAACCCTAACCCTAACCCTAATGTCTGACTGGGAAACTAGGAAACGGGCTCGGAGACCTAACCCTAACCCTAACCTAATGTCTGACTGGGAAACTAGGAAACGGGCTCGGAGACCTAACCTAACCCTAACCCTAATGTCTGACTGGGAAACTAGGAAACGGGCTCGGAGACCTAACCCTAACCCTAACCCTAATGTCTGACTGGGAAACTAGGAAACGGGCTCGGAGACCTAACCCTAACCCTAACCCTAATGTCTGACTGGGAAACTAGGAAACGGGCTCGGAGACCTAACCCCTAACCCTAACCCTAATGTCTGACTGGGAAACTAGGAAACGGGCTCGGAGACCTAACCCTAACCCTAACCCTAATGTCTGACTGGGAAACTAGGAAACGGGCTCGGAGACCTAACCCTAACCCTAACCCTAATGTCTGACTGGGAAACTAGGAAACGGGCTCGGAGACCTAACCCTAACCCTAACCCTAATGTCTGACTGGGAAACTAGGAAACGGGCTCAGAGACCTAACCCTAACACTAACCCTAATGTCTGACTGGGAAACTAGGAAACGGGCTCGGAGACCTAACCTAACACTAACCCTAATGTCTGACTGGGAAACTGGAAAGCGGGCTCGGAGACCTAACCCTAACACTAACCCTAATGTCTGACTGGGAAACTAGGAAAGCGGGCTCGGAGACCTAACCCTAACCCTAACCCTAATGTCTGACTGGGAAACTAGGAAACGGGCTCGGAGACCTAACCCTAACCCTAACCCTAATGTCTGACTGGGAAACTAGGAAACGGGCTCGGAGACCTAACCCTAACCCTAACCCTAATGTCTGACTGGGAAACTAGGAAACGGGCTCGGAGACCTAACCTAACCCTAACCTAATGTCTGACTGGGAAACTAGGAAACGGGCTCGGAGACCTAACCCTAACCCTAACCCTAATGTCTGACTGGGAAACTAGGAAACGGGCTCGGAGACCTAACCCTAACCCTAACCCTAATGTCTGACTGGGAAACTAGGAAACGGGCTCGGAGACCTAACCCTAACCCTAACCCTAATGTCTGACTGGGAAACTAGGAAACGGGCTCGGAGACCTAACCCTAACCCTAACCTAATGTCTGACTGGGAAACTAGGAAACGGGCTCGGAGACCTAACCCTAACCCTAACCCTAATGTCTGACTGGGAAACTAGGAAACGGGCTCGAGACCTAACCCTAACCCTAACCCTAATGTCTGACTGGGAAACTAGGAAAGCGGGCTCGGAGACCTAACCCTAACCCTAACCCTAATGTCTGACTGGGAAACTAGGAAACGGGCTCGGAGACCTAACCCTAACCCTAACCCTAATGTCTGACTGGGAAACTAGGAAACGGGCTCGGAGACCTAACCCTAACACTAACCCTAATGTCTGACTGGGAAACTAGGAAACGGGCTCGGAGACCTAACCCTAACCCTAACCCTAATGTCTGACTGGGAAACTAGGAAACGGGCTCGGAGACCTAACCCTAACCCTAACCCTAATGTCTGACTGGGAAACTAGGAAACGGGCTCGGAGACCTAACCCTAACCCTAACCCTAATGTCTGACTGGGAAACTAGGAAACGGGCTCGGAGACCTAACCTAACCCTAACCCTAATGTCTGACTGGGAAACTAGGGAAACGGGCTCGGAGACCTAACCCTAACCTAACCCTAATGTCTGACTGGGAAACTAGGAAACGGGCTCGGAGACCTAACCCTAACCCTAACCCTAATGTCTGACTGGGAAACTAGGAAACGGGCTCGGAGACCTAACCCTAACCCTAACCCTAATGTCTGACTGGGAAACTAGGAAACGGGCTCGGAGACCTAACCCTAACCCTAACCCTAATGTCTGACTGGGAAACTAGGAAACGGGCTCGGAGACCTAACCCTAACCCTAACCCTAATGTCTGACTGGGAATCTAGGAAACGGGCTCGGAGACCCCTTTGGAATTTCATTCTACCCCTCCCCTCTTTCTGACTCCCTGTTTGCCCAACAGTGCTCGGGTTTTCCCGTTCTGGCATTGTGGCTTTTACATTAATGTTTATTAAAACACAAGTGGTGAATTCCTAGCTTTATGTTTGGAATCAATATGGCTGCGTTGACACAGGCAGCCCAATTCTGTTCTTTTGCCCAAGTGTTGACAAAATAGCTGATCTGATTGGTCAAAAGACCAATTAATGGAAAAAATAATCCAAATTGGTCTGCCTTTGTAAACGCAGCCTACACTATATAATAAGCCATTTAGCAGACGCTTTTATCCAAAGCGACTTACAGTCATGCGTGCATACATTTTTGTGTATGGGTGGTCCCGGGGATCGAACCCACTACCTTGGCGTTACAAGCGCCGTGCTCTACCAGCTGAGCTACAGAGGACCACGCATGTTAATTTAATCTATTCACTCTTTATATTGAGTTCTATTGCTGTCAGTTCTTTATCCTAGCCAGTCAATTCCCAACCTCCTCATCTCATCTTCTATTACAGCTGCCAGTTTGTTCCCAGCTTTCTACTGCTGTACATGAGAGATGAGTTAACATGTAAACCGGTTTAGAGTTGTACAGTACAGCCCACCTTACTTAGCCTTTGCCCTGCTAATATAACAGTTTACATTAGATTGCTGTTCACACCAACTCACTCCTGTTTATTTCTATCTGAAATAATGTTTAGAGAGGGATTATAATAAATATATATTTGTATCCTGTCCAACTCACACACCTGTACATGTGTCATGCTGATGCTGATGCCGCTCCACTACAGACCGGTCGATGTGAATTGGGGAGTGTTCGGCCCTCCTTTTCCTGTAGTCCACGATCACTCCTTTGTCTTGCTCACGTTGAGGGAGAGGTTGTTATCCTGGCACCACACTGCCAGGTCTCTGACCACCTCCCTATAGGCTGTGTCATCGTTGTCGGTGATCAGGCCTACCACCGTTGTGTCGTCAGCAAAGTTAATGATGGTGTTGGAGTCGTGCTTGGCCATGCAGTCGTGGGTGAACAGGGAGTACAGGAGGGGACTGAGCACGCACCCCTGAGGGGCCCCCGTGTTGAGGATCAGCATGGCGGATGTGTTGTTACCTACCCTTACCACCTGGGGGCGGCCCGTCAGGAAGTCCAGGATCCAGTTGCAGAGAGAGGTGTTTAGTCCCAGGGTCCTTAGCTTAGTGATGAGCTTTGTGGGCACTATGGTTGTTGAACGCTGAGCTGTAGTCAATGAACAGCATTCTCACATACAGTGGGGGAAAAAAGTATTTAGTCAACCACCAATTGTGCAAGTTCTCCCACTTAAAAAGATGAGAGATGCCTGTAATTTTCTACTATGACAGACAAAATGAGAAAAATAAATCCAGAAAATCACATTTTAGGATTTTTAATGAATTTATTTGCAAATTATGGTGGAAAATAAGTATTTGGTCAATAACAAAAGTTTCTCAATACTTTGTTATATACCCTTTGTTGGCAATGACACAGGTCAAACGTTTCTGTAAGTCTTCACAAGGTTTTCACACACTGTTGCTGGTATTTTGGCCCATTCCTCCATGCAGATCTCTTCTAGAGCAGTGATGTTTTGGGGCTGTCGCTGGGCAACACGGACTTTCAACTCCCTCCAAAGATTTTCTATGGGGTTGAGATCTGGAGACTGGCTAGGCCACTCCAGGACCTTGAAATGCTTCTTACGAAGCCACTCCTTCGTTGCCCGGGCGGTGTGTTTGGGATCATTGTCATGCTGAAAGACCCAGCCACGTTTCATCTTCAATGCCCTTGCTGATGGAAGGAGGTTTTCACTCAAAATGTCACAATACATGGCCCCATTCATTCTTTCCTTTACACGGATCAGTCGTCCTGGTCCCTTTGCAGAAAAACAGCCACAAAGCATGATGTTTCCACCCCCATGCTTCACAGTAGGTATGGTGTTCTTTGGATGCAACTCAGCATTCTTTGTCCTCCAAACATGACGAGTTGAGTTTTTACCAAAAAGTTCTATTTTGGTTTCATCTGACCATATGACATTCTCCCAATCCTCTTCTGGATCATCCAAATGCACTCTAGCAAACTTCAGACAGGCCTGGACATGTACTGGCTTAAGCAGTGGGACATGTCTGGCACTGCAGGATTTGAGTCCCTGGTGGCGTAATGTGTTACTGATGGTAGGCTTTGTAACTTTGGTTCCAGCTCTCTGCAGGTCATTCACTAGGTCCCCCCGTGTGGTTCTGGGATTTTTGGCTCACCGTTCTTGTGATCATTTTGACCCCACGGGGTGAGATCTTGCGTGGAGCCCCAGATCGAGGGAGATTATCAGTGGTCTTGTATGTCTTCCATTTCCTAATAATTGCTCCCACAGTTGATTTCTTCAAACCAAGCTGCTTACCTATTGCAGATTCAGTCTTCCCAGCCTGGTGCAGGTCTACAATTTTGTTTCTGGTGTCCTTTGACAGCTCTTTGGTCTTGGCCATAGTGGAGTTTGGAGTGTGACTGTTTGAGGTTGTGGACAGGTGTCTTTTATACTGATAACAAGTTCAAACAGGTGCCATTAATACAGGTAACGAGTGGAGGACAAAGGAGCCTCTTAAAGAAGAAGTTACAGGTCTGTGAGAGCCAGAAATCTTGCTTGTTTGTAGGTGACCAAATACTTATTTTCCACCATAATTTGCAAATAAATTCATAAAAAATCCTACAATGTGATTTTCTGGATTTTTTTTCTCATTTTGTCTGTCATAGTTGGAGAATTTGCACAATTGGTGGCTGACTAAATACTTTTTTTCCCCACGGTAGCTGTTCCTTTTGTCCAGGTGGGAAAAGGCAGTGTGGAGTGCGATTGAGATCAAATCAAATCAAATTGTATTTGCCACATGCGCCGAATACAACAGGTGTAGACATTACCGTGAAATGCTTACTTACAGCCCTTAACCAACAATGCATTTTTTTAAAAATAAAAAAGTAAAATAAAAGATTGCGTCATCTGTGGATCTGTTGGAGTGTTGTGCGAATTGGAGTGGGTCTAGTGTTTCCGGGATGATGGTGTTGATGTGAGCCATGACTAGCGTTTCAAAGAACTTCATGGTCATTTAGGCAGGTTTCCTTCGCTTTTCTGGGCACAGGGACTATGGTGATCTGCTTGAAACATGTAGGTATTACAGACTTGGTCAAGGAGAGGTTGAAAATGTCAGTGAAGACACTTGCAAGTTGGTCAGCGCATGCTCTGAGTACACGTCCTGGTAAACCATGGCCTTGTGAATGTTGACCTGTTTAAAGGTCTTGCTCACATCGGCTATGGAGAGCGTGATCACACAGTCGTCCGGAACAGCTGGAGCTCTCATGCATGCTTCAGTGTTGCTTCCCTCGAAGCTAGCATAGAAGGCATTTAGCTTGTCTGGTAGGCTCGCGTCACTGGGCAGCTCGCTGATGGGTTTCCCTTTGTAGTCCGTAATAGTTTGCTAGCCCTGCCACATCCGACGAGCGTCAAAGCCGTGGTAGTAGGATTCAATCTTAGTCCTGTGTTGACGCTTTGCCTGTTTGATGGTTCATCTGAAGGCATAGTGGGATTTATTATAAGCCTCCGGATTAGTGTCCCGCTCCTTGAAAGCGGCAGCTCTAGCCTTTAGCTCGGTGCAGATGTTGCCTGTAATCCATGGCTTCTGGTTGGGATATGTACGTACGGTCACTGTGGGGACAATATCGTCGATGCACTTATTGATGAAGCCGGTGACTGAGGTGGTATACTCCTCAATGCCATCTGAAGAATCCTGGAACATATTCCAGTCTGCGCTAGCAAAACAGTCCTGTAGCGTAGCATCCGCATCATCTGACCACTTCCGTATTGAGCGAGTCACTGGTACTTCCTGCTTTAGTTTTTGATTGTAAGCAGGAATCAGGAGGATAGAATTATGGTCAGATTTGCCAAATGGAGGGCGAGGGAGAGCTTTGTATGCGTCTCTGTGTGTGGAGTAAATGTGGTCTAGAGTTTTTTTTCCTCTGGTTGCATATTTAACATAATGGTAGAAATTAGGTAAAACGGATTTAAGTTTGCCTGCATTAAAGTTCCCGGCCACTAGGAGCGCCACTTCTGGATGAGCATTTTCTTGTTTGCTTATGGCCTCACACAGCTCGTTGAGTGTGGTCTTAGTGCCAGCATCGGTTTGTGGTGGTAAATAGACGGCTACGAAAAATATAGATGAAAACTCTTGGTAGATAGTGTGGTCTACAGCTTACCCGACTAGAATCACTACTCTCGACGGGTCTGACCTAGAGTATGTGGACAACTACAAATACCTAGGTGTCTGGTTAGACTGGAAACTCAACTTCCAGACTCACATAAAGAATCTCCAATCCAAAGTTAAATCTAGAATCGGCTTCCTATTTCGCAACAAAGCCTCCTTCACTCATGCTGCCAAACATGCCCTCGTAAAACTGACTATCCTACCGATCCTTGACTTCGGCGATGTCATTTACAAAATAGCCTCCAACACTCTACTCAGCAAATTGGATGTAGTCTATCACAGTGCCATCCGTTTTGTCACCAAAGCCCCATATACAACCCACCACTGTGACCTGTACGCTCTTGTTGGCTGGTCCTCACTACATATTCGTCGCCAAACCCACTGGCTCCAGGCCATCTATAAATCACTGCTAGGCAAATCCCCGCCTTATCTTAGCTCATTGGTCACCATAGCAACACCCACCCGTAGTCTGCGCTCCAGCAGGTATATCTCACTGGTCATCCCCAAAGCCAACACCTCCTTTGGCCGCCATTCCTTCCAGTTCACTGCTGCCAATGACTGGAACGAACTGCAAAAATCTCTGAAGCTGGAGACTCTTATCTCCCTCACTAACTTTAAGCATCAGTTGTCAGAGCACCTTACCGATCACTGCACCTGTACACAGCCCATCTGAAATTAGCCCACCCAACTACCTCACCTACATTTGCACACACTGTATATATTTTTTTCTGTTGTATTTTTGACTTTATGTTTTGTTTTACCCCATATGTAACTCTGTGTTGTTGTTTTTATCGCACTGCTTTGCTTTATCTTGGCCAGGTCGCAGTTGTAAATGAGAACTTGTTCTCAACTGGCTTACCTGGTTAAATAAAGGTGAAAAAAATAAAGAAATAAAAAATCACGAGGTACTCTACCTCAGGCGAGCAATACCTGGAGACTTCCTTAATATTAGACATCGCGCACCAGCTGTTATTGACAAATAGACACACACCCCCACCCCTCGTCTTACCAGACGTTGCTGCTCTGTCCTGCCGGTGCACGGAAACCCAGCCAGCTCTATATTATCCGTGTCGTCGTTCAGCCACGACTCGTGAAACATAAGATATTACAGTTTTTAATGTCCCGTTGGTAGGATAGTCTCGAACAGAGATCATCCAGTTTATTCTCCAATGATTGCACGTTGGCCAATAGAACGGATGGTAGAGGCGGGTTATCCGCTTGAATTCTCACAAGGCACCTCGATTTCCGCCCCCTGTACCTCTGTCTTTTCTTCACACGAATAATGGGGATTTGGGCCTGGTCTCGGAGAAACAGTATATCCGTTGCGTCAGACTCAATAAAGAAAAAATCTTAGTCCAGTTCGAGGTGTTCCAAATTGGAGGAGCTCCAGAACGGTTTGCAGTAACTTTTTACAAGAATGTGTCATAATATAATTTACACCCTCATAAAAGAAAATACAAAGACACTTTTCACAGATGCCAAACATAGCGGGCGCATTCCTCTGCTCAGACGTTGCTGACGCCAGCCAGATCTTAAAACGCCTGGATACAGTATTTTGCACTCCAGTCTAATAGGTGGCGGTAATGCAACAAATTGGATGGCAACCGCCGTTAAACTTCATCGAAGAAGAAGTCCTTGACCCGGAAGTAGTTAGTTATTATTGCCTGTATCACAGCGGTTTCACGTTGAACGCTGAAGCTCACATCAATGCCATCGTTCAAGTATATCACAGGCTACTAGCTAACTATTTATAGTTGTATTGTTCTCAGCTACATCTCATCTCATAACCAGGCCAACCTAATACAGCAGTACATATGGAGCTGACCTGGTGAGCTTGGTTTGTGATTAACCATTTGGCGAGAGTGTTTGACGTAGTGATGTTAGTTGTAACGTAATCATGATGAAATGCTGTTCCCAATCTCCTCGTAGGGAGGACGTCCCGCTCCCAGCCCCAGACTGTCTATTATTCAACAAAGACCTCTATGACAAGTACTCCCTGGCGCCGACCATGAAGGGACTCTGGGCTATCGCTGAAGTAAGGTACAGTATGCATCTAGCAGTAGCTACCTAACATAGCGTCAATGGTCAGCTGATTGATGGGAGTTTGAGCTCTTTCTCATTGTTGGAACTGGTAACCATTAGAATGATGAGCAGTTGTTGTGGTGTCCAGTCCCGCAGTAAAGGTTGAAGTGAAGGAGGAGTTAGGGGACCCAACAGGACCAGCCAAGCTCCCCTCTACACAGAACCAGTCCAAAAGCAGCAGCAGTAACATCAAGGATGAGAGGAGTGGCACCAGAGAGCCCTGTTCTGACAGTCAGGATGAACACAGTGACCATAAAGATGATCACCCACCTGCTGGTGAGGCAGTCTCCAGTCACCCTAGGCCCCCCGGCCAGGACCCCAGCCACCCTAGGCCCCCCGGCCAGGACCCCAGCCACCCTAGGCCCCCCGGCCAGGACCCCAGCCTTCCCGGCCTTCCCGGCCAGGTACCAGAGATGTTCCCGGAGCCCAGGGTACCATACCCCTGTTTCTCCAGACTCACCAGTAAAGACCAGCTGACATATCTCCGTGTGCTGACCAGCAAACAGCCCAGAGAAGCTCCTCAGGTAGGCTACTGACTGGCTCTTAATAATACGAATATAATAAACTTCATTTGCACAATACATACAGAGAAGCTCCTCATGCACATAATGCTCTCAACACGCTATGCTGTTGTCACACTGTGGCTATTCCTGGAAGGTCACACTGTGGCTGTTCCTGGAAGGTCAGAGCCTGTGGCTGTTCCTGTAAGGTCAGAGCCTGTGGCTGTTCCTGGAAGGTCAGAGCCTGTGGCTGTTACTGGAAGGTCAGAGCCTGTGGCTGTTCCTGTAAGGTCAGAGCCTGTGGCTGTTCCTGTAAGGTCAGAGCCTGTGGCTGTTCCTGTAAGGTCAGAGCCTGTGGCTGTTACTGGAAGGTCAGAGCCTGTGGCTGTTCCTGTAAGGTCAGAGCCTGTGGCTGTTACTGGAAGGTCAGAGCCTGTGGCTGTTACTGGAAGGTCAGAGCCTGTGGCTGTTCCTGTAAGGTCAGAGCCTGTGGCTGTTACTGGAAGGTCAGAGCCTGTGGCTGTTCCTGTAAGGTCAGAGCCTGTGGCTGTTCCTGTAAGGTCAGAGCCTGTGGCTGTTACTGTAAGGTCAGAGCCTGTGGCTGTTCCTGTAAGGTCAGAGCCTGTGGCTGTTCCTGTAAGGTCAGAGCCTGTGGCTGTTCCTGTAAGGTCAGAGCCTGTGGCTGTTCCTGTAAGGTCAGAGCCTGTGGCTGTTCCTGAAAGGTCAGAGCCTGTGGCTGTTCCTGTAAGGTCACACTGTGGCTGTTCCTGTAAGGTCAGAGCCTGTGGCTGTTCCTGTAAGGTCAGAGCCTGTGGCTGTTCCTGGAAGGTCAGAGCCTGTGGCTGTTCCTGGAAGGTCACACTGTGGCTGTTCCTGAAAGGTCAGAGCCTGTGCATTCGGTCATTGTACTTAAAACATGCTATTGACATTGACAGAACTCAATATTGTGAATTGTGCCTTCCTCACTGTCAGATTCGAATCACAGCGTACCTTCACCCTACCCGATCCTGCACTAACCCTGTTTATCTCTGCCGATCAGACTCTGTTGCTGCATGTGAACAGTGAGAGGACAGAGTTCATGAGGTACCTTCAGGAAGTGGCCAGGATGTGTCCCGACGACTACAACTACATATCCCAGGGGGCCGCGCTCTTCTCAGAGGTAATGCACTGTTACTTCCTGGTTACTAGTCTGCTGATGTTACCACTCTGAACGGTACTCTCATCTTTCTCTGTTCTAGGAGTACCTGAGAGCCTGTCTAGACCAGATGAGGAAGTATCCCCAACTCTATCTGATCCATGAGATAACCAGCCTCACAGGAGGAAACTTCTCATCCAGCCTCCAGCTCAACTTTGAGAAACAGCTCCTTACTATGGTGAGATATACTAGAATACTGTGTTCTATAGAACAGCTCCTTACTATGGTGAGATATACTAGAATACTGTGTTCTATAGAACAGCTCCTTACTATGGTGAGATATACTAGAATACTGTGTTCTATAGAACAGCTCCTTACTATGGTGAGATATACTAGAATACTGTGTTCTATAGAACAGCTCCTTACTATGGTGAGATATACTAGAATACTGTGTTCTATAGAACAGCTCCTTACTATGGTGAGATATACTAGAATACTGTGTTCTATAGAACAGCTCCTTACTATGGTGAGATATACTAGAATACTGTGTTCTATAGAACAGCTCCTTACTATGGTGAGATATACTAGAATACTGTGTTCTATAGAACAGCTCCTTACTATGGTGAGATATACTAGAATACTGTGTTCTTGTCACGATCGTCTGAAGGAGGAGACCAATGCGTGGCGTTGCGAGTGAACATGATGACTTTATTAACTTAAAGCAACCACGAAGAAAACAACAAATGACGATCCGTGAAGTTCTATACTGAATACTACTAACAGCAACAAAGAAACAATAACCCACAACACAAAGTGAACTCACACAGTATAAAGTATGGCTCCCAATCAGAGATAACGAGCCGACAGCTGACACTCGTTACCTCCGATTGGGAGTCATACGACTAATCAAGAACAATTAACCAAACATAGAAAATGCCCAACCAGAAATCCCCAACATAGAAATACACCCAAACAATGAAACTAAACAACCCTGGCTCAAATATCAAGGTCCGTGGAGCCAGAGTGTCACATTACCCCCCCCTAAAGGTGCGACCTCCGGGCGCACCAGCCTACAGTCTCGGGGAGGGTCTGGGTGGGCGTCTGTCCCTGGTGGCGGCTCTGGCCCAGGTCGTGGTCCCCACCCCCGCCTTAGTCACTATCCGCTTCCGTATTCCCTTCCTCATGACCACCCCCCAACTAAACCCCACTGGATTAAGGGGCGGCACCGGACTACGGGGCAGTACCCGGACTAAGGGGCAGTACCTGACTAGATGGCGGATCCTGGCTGGCTGGCTCTGGCGGATCCTGGCGGGACGGCTCTGCAGCGGATCCTGGCGGGGCGGGCTCTGGCGGATCCTGGCGGGACGGCTCTGGGCGGATCCTGGCGGGACGGCTCTGGCGGATCCTGGCTGGACGGCTCTGGCGGATCCTGGCTGGACGGCTCTGGCGGATCCTGGCTGGACGGCTCTGGCGGATCCTGGCTGGACGGCTCTGGCGGATCCTGGCTGGACGGCTCTGGCGGATCCTTGCTGGACCGGCTCTGGCGGATCCTGGCTGGACGGCTCTGGCGGATCCTGGCTAGACGGTTCTGGCGGATCCTGGCTGGACGGCTCTGGCGGATCCTGGCTGGACGGCTCTGGCGGATCCTGGCAGGACGGCTCTGGCGGATCCTGGCTGGCTGACGGATCTGGCGGATCCTGGCGAGGCTGACGGATCTGGCTGCTCGTGGCTGGCTGACGGATCTGGCTGCTCATGGCTGGCTGACGGGTCTGGCTGCTCGCGGCTGGCTGACGGGTCTGGCTGCTCGTGGCTGGCTGGCAGGGTCTGGCTGCTCGTGGCTGGCTGACGGATCTGGTTGCTCTGGCTGGCTGGCGGATCTGGCTGCTCGATGGCTGGCTGACGGATCTGGCTGCTCGTGGCTGGCTGACGGATCTGGCTGCTCGTGGCTGGCTGACGGATCTGGCTGCTCTGGCTGAGCTGACGGATCTGGCTGCTCATGGCTGGCTGACGGGTCTGGCTGCTCATGGCTGGCGGAAGGCTCTGGCTGATCCTGTCTGGCGGAAGGCTCTGGCTGATCCGGTCTGACGGAAGGCTCTGGCTGCTCCTGTCTGGCGGAAGGCTCTGGCTGCTCCTGTCTGGCGGAAGGCTCTGGCTGCTCCTGTCTGGCGGAAGGCTCTGGCTGATCCTGTCTGGCGGAAGGCTCTGGCTGATCCTGTCTGGCGGAAGGCTCTGGCTGATCCTGTCTGGCGGAAGGCTCTGGCTGATCCTGTCTGGCGGACGGCTCTGAAGGCTCATGGCAGACGGGCGGCTTTGCAGGCTCAGTACAGACGGGCAGTTCAGACGGCGTTGGGCAGACGGACAGTTCAGACGGCGTTGGGCAGACGGGCAGTTCAGACGGCGTTGGGCAGACGGGCAGTTCAGACGGCGTTGGGCAGCCGGGCAGTTCAGCGCCCGTTGGGCAGACGGGCAGTTCAGACGGCGTTGGGCAGACGGGCAGTTCAGACGGCGTTGGGCAGACGGGCAGTTCAGACGGCGTTGGCAGACGGGCAGTTCAGACGGCGTTGCCGGCAGCCGGCAGTTCAGGCGCCGTTGGGCAGACGGGCAGTTCAGACGGCGTTGGGCAGGCGGGCAGTTCAGACGGCGTTGGGCAGACGGGCAGTTCAGGCGCCGTTGGGCAGAGCGGCCAGTTCAGGCCGGCTGGCGGCGCGCATCGTGGACCTGGTGCGTGGAGTAGGAACAGGCCGGACCGTGCAGGGAACACCCACCACTGGCCTTAACTGGGGATCAAGAACGGACCGGACCAGACTGGGAACACACTTCAGTCTCTCATGCCGTGCCACAACAACTTCCCTCCCTCTACTCGCCAATGGCTCCCCCGTAATCCGATAGCCTTCTCTCCTTTTCTCCCTGTGGCAGCCTCCTGCTGCCCAGGCGCCCAACCATGTGCCCCCCCAAAAAATTTTTGGGGAGTAACCCTCAGCTTCCAGCCTCGACTCCGCGCTTCCTCTTCATACCACCTCCTCTCGCTGCAGCTGCCTCCAGCTCTTCACGAGGGCGGTGATATTCCTCCTCAGACCACCTCCTCTCGGCTGCAGCTGCCTCCCAGCTCTTCACGAGGGCGATGATGTTCCTCCGGTTGTGCCCAAAGGACCCTTTCCAGCCCGAATCTCCTCCCATGTCCAAAAGTCCTTAGGAGGCATCCATAACTCCTGTGTCCAGACCCCTTGCTCCTGGACGCGCTGCTTGGTCCTTTTTGGTGGGTTATTCTGTCACGACTCGTCTGAAGGGAGGAGACCAATGCGCAGCGTTGCGAGTGAACATGATGACTTTATTAACTTAAAGCAACCACGAAGAAAACAACAAATGACGATCCGTGAAGTTCTATACTGAATACTACTAACAGCAACAAAGAAACAATAACCCACAACACAAAGTGAACTCACACAGTATAAATATGGCTCCCAATCAGAGATAACGAGCCGACAGCTGACACTCGTTACCTCCGATTGGGAGTCATACGACTAATCAAGAACAATTAACCAAACATAGAAAATGCCCAACCGGAAATCCCCAACATAGAAATACACCCAAACAATGAAACTAAACAACCCTGGCTCAAATATCAAGGTCCGTGGAGCCAGAGTGTCACAGTTCTATAGAACAGCTCCTTACTATGGTGAGATATACTAGAATACTGTGTTCTATAGAACAGCTCCCTTACTATGGTGAGATATACTAGAATACTGTGTTCTATAGAACAGCTCCCCTTACTATGGTGAGATATACTAGAATACTGTGTTCTATAGAACAGCTCCTTACTATGGTGAGATATACTAGAATAATGTGTTCTATATAGAACAGCTCCTTACTATGGTGAGATATACTAGAATAATGTGTTCTATAGAACAGCTCCTTACTATGGTGAGATATACTAGAATAATGTGTTCTATAGAACAGCTCCTTACTATGGTGAGATATACTAGAATACTGTGTTCTATAGAACAGCTCCTTACTATGGTGAGATATACTAGAATACTGTGTTCTATAGAACAGCTCCTTACTATGGTGAGATATACTAGAATACTGTGTTCTATAGAACAGCTCCTTACTATGGTGAGATATACTAGAATAATGTGTTCTATATAACAGCTCCTTACTATGGTGAGATATACTAGAATACTGTGTTCTATAGAACAGCTCCTTACTATGGTGAGATATACTAGAATACTGTGTTCTATAGAACAGCTCCTTACTATGGTGAGATATACTAGAATAATGTGTTCTATAGAACAGCTCCTTACTATGGTGAGATATACTAGAATACTGTGTTCTATAGAACAGCTCCTTACTATGGTGAGATATACTAGAATAATGTGTTCTATAGAACAGCTCCTTACTATGGTGAGATATACTAGAATAATGTGTTCTATATAGAACAGCTCCTTACTATGGTGAGATATACTAGAATAATGTGTTCTATAGAACAGCTCCTTACTATGGTGAGATATACTAGAATACTGTGTTCTATAGAACAGCTCCCTTACTATGGTGAGATATACTAGAATAATGTGTTCTATAGAACAGCTCCCTTACTATGGTGAGATATACTAGAATAATGTGTTCTATAGAACAGCTCCTTACTATGGTGAGATATACTAGAATAATGTGTTCTATAGAACAGCTCCTTACTATGGTGAGATATACTAGAATACTGTGTTCTATAGAACAGCTCCTTACTATGGTGAGATATACTAGAATACTGTGTTCTATAGAACAGCTCCTTACTATGGTGAGATATACTAGAATAATGTGTTCTATATAGAACAGCTCCTTACTATGGTGAGATATACTAGAATAATGTGTTCTATAGAACAGCTCCTTACTATGGTGAGATATACTAGAATACTGTGTTCTATAGAACAGCTCCTTACTATGGTGAGATATACTAGAATAATGTGTTCTATAGAACAGCTCCTTACTATGGTGAGATATACTAGAATAATGTGTTCTATAGAACAGCTCCTTACTATGGTGAGATATACTAGAATAATGTGTTCTATAGAACAGCTCCTTACTATGGTGAGATATACTAGAATACTGTGTTCTATAGAACAGCTCCTTACTATGGTGAGATATACTAGAATACTGTGTTCTATAGAACAGCTCCTTACTATGGTGAGATATACTAGAATACTGTGTTCTATAGAACAGCTCCTTACTATGGTGAGATATACTAGAATAATGTGTTCTATAGAACAGCTCCTTACTATGGTGAGATATACTAGAATACTGTGTTCTATATAGAACAGCTCCTTACTATGGTGAGATATACTAGAATACTGTGTTCTATATAGAACAGCTCCTTACTATGGTGAGATATACTAGAATAATGTGTTCTATAGAACATAATGTGTTCTATATCATCCATTGTACTTGAGCCACAGAACCTGTCCTCCTCCTTTCTGTGTCTCCAGGGCGAGGTGGTGATCACAGACCACAAGGTGGTGCCTAATGAAGCGCAGTTGGCATTTGACTACGAGACTGTTTCATCAGATATTCCTCCAGTGAAGAAAGCAAAGCTCTCACACTCTGTAAGAATAATGCTTTACTTCTTAATTACTACAACAAAGAGAGACATCATTGGTTATTGTCTCAGGTTGGAGCTCAGTCTTTGGGAGGCCTTTGTATATGAACACACTCCAGCAGCACTCTTCCTCACAATATCTCTAGAGGTGGCTGATGCATCACTTTAGACACACCATTGATGTTTCTAAACAGTGTTAGAGTCCTCATTTTACACACTAAATAAGTGACTTTATTACTCCATCCCCTGAAAACAGTATTATGGGCTATTGTTCAGATGTTGGTGTTTGTTTCATGTTTAGGGCGTCAGTACTGACAGTAATGCAGAGAAGCTGAGTGGTCGCTATGAACCCCATGTTGTCCCCTGGAAACAGTATTATGGGCTATTCTTCAGATGTTGGTGTTTGTTTCATGTTCAGGGCGTCAGTACTGACAGTAATGCAGAGAAGCTGAGTGGTCGGTATGAACCCCACGTTGTCCTGAGTAGAGAAAGTCTGGTCAGACTGCTGGACAACCACGGTCCGGACTTCACTGACCCCTGGGAGTTACCTGTAGTGGTCAAAACCAACCCTGGGAGAGGTAGGATATAACCTAACCCCTGATGCCTATGACCCCTAACCCCTCATCCTGACCCCTGACCCCTAACCCCTCATCCTGACCCCTGACCCTAACCCCTCATCCTGACCGCTGACCCCTCATCCTGACCCCTGACCCTAACCCCTCATCCTGACCCCTGACCCCTCATCCTGACCCCTGACCCTAACCCCTCATCCTGACCCCTGACCCCTCATCCTGACCCCTAACCCCTCATTACCTGTAGTGGTCATACTGCTCACGTTCTTTCTCCTTGTCTCCTTCTCAAAACCCATTGGAGGAGAAGGTCAAAAGGGAGGGACCTCTGGCTTTCTCATCCATTTGAGAAGGAGATGGGTAGGACGTGAGGAGTATGCAATTGAGATCTTCCAAATATCAACCTTGGGAGAGGTAGGACATTACCCCGAACCCTAACCAGGGGCCCACCAGATAGCATATGACAGCGAAATGTGTAGAATGTCAGGAAATTAGCTTTAAAACTGCTTAGAAAAATGTTTAGAATAGCATTATAAAACTGCACATTTTTTTCAACACAAAATATCTTGAAATCAATGATGTGAAGTATATAAACCCTGGATCGCTGATGCTTTGTATTGGCCAATGAGAGGCTTTGAAGCCACCGGTCATATTGTCAAAGCAAATGTTATTTGTAATCCTTCTGCACACACTGCAGCAGGGATTTTGGCCCACTCCTCCATACAGACCTTCTCCAGATCCTTCAGGTTTCGGGGCTGTCGCTGGGCAATACGGACTTTCAGCTCCCTCCAAAGATTTCTATAGGGTTCAGGTCTGGAGACTGGCTCGGCCACTCCAGGACCTTGAGATGCTTCTTATGGAGCCACTCCTTAGTTGCCCTGGCTGTGTGTTTCGGGTCGTTGTCATGCTGGAAGACCCAGCCACGACCCATCTTCAATGCTCTTACTGAGGGAAGGAGGTTGTTGGCCAAGATCTCGCGATACATGGTCCAATCCATCCTCCCCTCAATACGGTGTAGACGTCCTGTCCCCTTTGCAGAAAAGCATCCCCAAAGAATGATGTTTCCACCTCCATGCTTCACGGTTGGGATGGTGTTCTTGGGGTTGTACTCATCCTTCTTCTTCCTCCAAACACGGCGAGTGGAGTTTAGACCAAAAAGCTCTATTTTTGTCTCATCAGACCACATGACCTTCTCCCATTCCTCATCTGGATCATCCAGATGGTCATTGGCAAACTTCAGATGGGCCTGGACATGCGCTGGCTTGAGCAGGGGGACCTTGCGTGCGCTGCAGGATTTTAATCCATGACGGCGTAGTGTGTTACTAATGGTTTTCTTTGAGACTGTGGTCCCAGCTCTCTTCAGGTCATTGACCAGGTCCTGCCGTGTAGTTCTAGGCTGATCCCTCACCTTCCTCTGATCATTGATGCCCCATGAGGTGAGATCTTGCATGGAGCCCCAGACCGAGGGTGATTGACCGTCATCTTGAACTTCTTCCATTTTCTAAGAATTGCGCCAACAGTTGTTGCCTTCTCACCAAGCTGCTTGCCTATTGTCCTGTAGCCCATCCCAGCCTTGTGCAGGTCTACAATTTTATCCCTGATGTCCTTACACAGCTCTCTGGTCTTGGCCATTGTGGAGAGGTTGGAGTCTGTTTGAGTGTGTGGACAGGTGTCTTTTATACAGGTAGCGAGTTCAAACAGGTGCAGTTAATACAGGTAATGAGTGGAGAACAGGAGGGCTTCTTAAATAAAAACTAACAGGTCTGTGAGAGCCGGAATTCTTACTGGTTGGTAGGTGATCAAATACTTATGCAAATTAATCAGTTAAAAATCATACAATGTGATTTTCTGGATTTTTGTTTTAGATTCCGTCTCTCACAGTTGAAGTGTACCTATGATAAAAATTACAGACCTCTACATGCTTTGTAAGTAGGAAAACCTGCAAAATCGGCAGTGTATCAAATACTTGTTCTCCCCACTGTAGAGGTAGTACCAGTACTGAGTCAGGGGTACCAGGTAATAACATGGCTATATACAGGGAGTACCAGGTAATAACATGGCTATATACAGGGAGTACCAGTACTGAGTCAGGGGTACCAGGTAATAACATGGCTATATACAGGGAGTACCAGGTAATAACATGGCTATATACAAGGAAGTACCAGTACATGAGTCAGGGGTACCAGGTAATAACATGGCTATATACAGGGAGTACCAGTACTGAGTCAATATGCAGGGGTACCAGGTAATAACATGGCTATATACAGGGAGTACCAGTACTGAGTCAATATGCAGGGGTACCAGGTAATAACATGGCTATATACAGGGAGTACCAGTACTGAGTCAGGGTACCAGGTAATAACATGGCTATATACAGGGAGTACCAGTACTGAGTCAATATGCAGGGGTACCAGGTAATAACATGGCTATATACAGGGAGTACCAGTACTGAGTCAGGGGTACCAGGTAATAACATGGCTATATACAGGGAGTACCAGTACTGAGTCAATATGCAGGGGTACCAGGTAATAACACGGCTATATACAGGGAGTACCAGTACTGAGTCAGGGATACCAGGTAATAACATGGCTATATACAGGGAGTACCAGTACTGAGTCAATATGCAGGGGTACCAGGTAATAACATGGCTATATACAGGGAGTACCAGTACTGAGTCAGGGGTACCAGGTAATAACATGGCTATATACACGGAGTACCAGTACTGAGTCAATATGCAGGGGTACCAGGTAATAACATGGCTATATACAGGGAGTACCAGTACTGAGTCAGGGGTACCAGGTAATAACATGGCTATATACAGGGAGTACCAGTACTGAGTCAATGAGCAGGGGTACCAGGTAATAACATGGCTATATACAGGGAGTACCAGTACTGAGTCAATGAGCAGGGGTACCAGGTAATAACATGGCTATATACAGGGAGTACCAGTACTGAGTCAATATGCAGGGGTACCAGGTAATAACATGGCTATGTACAGGGAGTACCAGTACTGAGTCAGGGGTACCAGGTAATAACATGGCTATATACAGGGAGTACCAGTACTGAGTCAATGAGCAGGGGTACCAGGTAATAACATGGCTATATACAGGGAGTACCAGTACTGAGTCAATATGCAGGGGTACCAGGTAATAACATGGCTATATACAGGGAGTACCAGTACTGAGTCAATATGCAGGGGTACCAGGTAATAACATGGCTATATACAGGGAGTACCAGTACTGAGTCAGGGGTACCAGGTAATAACATGGCTATATACAGGGAGTACCAGTACTGAGTCAGGGTACCAGGTAATAACATGGCTATTATACAGGGAGTACCAGTACTGAGTCAATATGCAGGGGTACCAGGTAATAACATGGCTATATACAGGGAGTACCAGTACTGAGTCAGGGGTACCAGGTAATAACATGGCTATATACAGGGAGTACCAGTACTGAGTCAGGGGTACCAGGTAATAACATGGCTATATACAGGGAGTACCAGTACTGAGTCAATATGCAGGGGTACCAGGTAATAACATGGCTATATACAGGAGTACCAGTACTGAGTCAATATGCAGGGGTACCAGGTAATAACATGGCTATATACAGGAGTACCAGTACTGAGTCAATATGCAGGGGTACCAGGTAATAACATGTCTATATACAGGGAGTACCAGTACTGAGTCAGGGTACCAGGTAATAACATGAGCTATAAACAGGGAGTACCAGTACTGAGTCAGGGGTACCAGGTAATAACATGGCTATATACAGGGAGTACCAGTACTGAGTCAATATGCAGGGGTACCAGGTAATAACATGGCTATATACAGGGAGTACCAGTACTGAGTCAATATGCAGGGGTACCAGGTAATAACATGGCTATATACAGGGAGTACCAGTACTGAGTCAGGGGTACCAGGTAATAACATGGCTATATACAGGGAGTACCAGTACTGAGTCAGGGGTACCAGGTAATAACATGGCTATATACAGGGAGTACCAGTACTGAGTCAGGGTACCAGGTAATAACATGGCTATATACAGGGAGTACCAGTACTGAGTCAATATGCAGGGGTACCAGGTAATAACATGGCTAAATACAGGGAGTACCAGTACTGAGTCAATATGCAGGGTACCAGGTAATAACATGGCTATATACAGGGAGTACCAGTACTGAGTCAATATGCAGGGGTACCAGGTAATAACATGGCTATATACAGGGAGTACCAGTACTGAGTCAATGAGCAGGGGGTACCAGGTAATAACATGGCTATATACAGGAGTACCAGTACTGAGTCAGGGTACCAGGTAATAACATGGCTATATACAGGGAGTACCAGTACTGAGTCAATATGCAGGGGTACCAGGTAATAACATGGCTATATACAGGGAGTACCAGTACTGAGTCAATATGCAGGGGTACCAGGTAATAACATGGCTATATACAGGGAGTACCAGTACTGAGTCAATGAGCAGGGGTACCAGGTAATAACATGGCTATATACAGGGAGTACCAGTACTGAGTCAGGGGTACCAGGTAATAACATGGCTATATACAGGGAGTACCAGTACTGAGTCAGGGGTACTAGGTAATAACATGGCTATATACAGGGAGTACCAGTACTGAGTCAGGGGTACCAGGTAATAACATGGCTATATACAGGGAGTACCAGTACTGAGTCAATATGCAGGGGTACCAGGTAATAACATGGCTAAATACAGGGAGTACCAGTACTGAGTCAATATGCAGGGTACCAGGTAATAACATGGCTATATACAGGGAGTACCAGTACTGAGTCAATATGCAGGGGTACCAGGTAATAACATGGCTATATACAGGGAGTACCAGTACTGAGTCAATGAGCAGGGGTACCAGGTAATAACATGGCTATATACAGGGAGTACCAGTACTGAGTCAATATGCAGGGTACCAGGTAATAACATGGCTATATACAGGAGTACCAGTACTGAGTCAATATGCAGGGGTACCCAGGTAATATTACTGGCTATATACAGGGAGTACCAGTACTGAGTCAATATGCAGGGGTACCAGGTAATAACATGGCTATATACAGGGAGTACCAGTACTGAGTCAGGGGTACCAGGTAATAACATGGCTATATACAGGGAGTACCAGTACTGAGTCAGGGGTACCAGGTAATAACATGGCTATATACAGGGAGTACCAGTACTGAGTCAGGGTACCAGGTAATAACATGGCTATATACAGGGAGTACCAGTACTGAGTCAATATGCAGGGGTACCAGGTAATAACATGGCTAAATACAGAGAGTACCAGTACTGAGTCAATATGCAGGGTACCAGGTAATAACATGGCTATATACAGGGAGTACCAGTACTGAGTCAATATGCAGGGGTACCAGGTAATAACATGGCTATATACAGGGAGTACCAGTACTGAGTCAATGAGCAGGGGTACCAGGTAATAACATGGCTATATACAGGGAGTACCAGTACTGAGTCAGGGGTACCAGGTAATAACATGGCTATATACAGGGAGTACCAGTACTGAGTCAATATGCAGGGGTACCAGGTAATAACATGGCTATATACAGGGAGTACCAGTACTGAGTCAATATGCAGGGGTACCAGGTAATAACATGGCTATATACAGGAGTACCAGTACTGAGTCAATGAGCAGGGGTACCAGGTAATAACATGGCTATATACAGGAGTACCAGTACTGAGTCAGGGTACCAGGTAATAACATGGCTATATACAGGAGTACCAGTACTGAGTCAGGGGTACCAGGTAATAACATGGCTATATACAGGGAGTACCAGTACTGAGTCAATATGCAGGGGTACCAGGTAATAACATGGCTATATACAGGGAGTACCAGTACTGAGTCAGGGGTACCAGGTAATAACATGGCTATATACAGGGAGTACCAGTACTGAGTCAATATGCAGGGGTACCAGGTAATAACATGGCTATATACAGGAGTACCAGTACTGAGTCAATATGCAGGGGGTACCAGGTAATAACATGGCTATATACAGGGAGTACCAGTACTGAGTCAGGGGTACCAGGTAATAACATGGCTATATACAGGGAGTACCAGTACTGAGTCAATATGCAGGGGTACCAGGTAATAACATGGCTATATACAGGGAGTACCAGTACTGAGTCAATATGCAGGGGTACCAGGTAATAACATGGTTATATACAGGGAGTACCAGTACTGAGTCAATATGCAGGGGTACCAGGTAATAACATGGCTATATACAGGGAGTACCAGTACTGAGTCAGGGGTACCAGGTAATAACATGGCTATATACAGGGAGTACCAGTACTGAGTCAATATGCAGGGGTACTAGGTAATAACATGGCTATATACAGGGAGTACCAGTACTGAGTCAGGGGTACCAGGTAATAACATGGCTATATACAGGGAGTACTAGTACTGAGTCAGGGGTACCAGGTAATAACATGGCTATATACAGGGAGTACCAGTACTGAGTCAGGGGTACCAGGTAATAACATGGCTATATACAGGAAGTACCAGTACTGAGTCAATATGCAGGGGTACCAGGTAATAACATGGCTATATACAGGGAGTACCAGTACTGAGTCAATATGCAGGGGTACCAGGTAATAACATGGCTATATACAGGGAGTACCAGGTAATAACATGGCTATATACAGGAAGTACCAGTACTGAGTCAGGGGTACCAGGTAATAACATGGCTATATACAGGGAGTACCAGTACTGAGTCAGGGGTACCAGGTAATAACATGGCTATATACAGGAGTACCAGGTAATAACATGGCTATATACAGGAAGTACCAGTACTGAGTCAGGGGTACCAGGTAATAACATGGCTATATACAGGAGTACCAGTACTGAGTCAGGGGTACCAGGTAATAACATGGCTATATACAGGGAGTACCAGTACTGAGTCAATATGCAGGGGTACCAGGTAATAACATGGCTATATACAGGGAGTACCAGTACTGAGTCAGGGGTACCAGGTAATAACATGGCTATATACAGGGAGTACCAGTACTGAGTCAGGGGTACTAGGTAATAACATGTCTATATACAGGGAGTACCAGTACTGAGGCAGGGGTACCAGGTAATAACATGTCTATATACAGGAGTACCAGTACTGAGTCAATATGCAGGGTACCAGGTAATAACATGGCTATATACAGGAGTACCAGTACTGAGTCAATATGCAGGGGTACCAGGTAATAACATGGCTATATACAGGGAGTACCAGTACTGAGTCAATATGCAGGGGTACCAGGTAATAACATGGCTATATACGGGGAGTACCAGTACTGAGTCAGGGGTACCAGGTAATAACATGGCTATATACAGGGAGTACCAGTACTGAGTCAGGGGTACCAGGTAATAACATGGCTATATACAGGAGTCCAGTACTGAGTCAATATGCAGGGTACTAGGTAATAACATGGCTATATACAGGGAGTACCAGTACTGAGTCAATATGCAGGGGTACCAGGTAATAACATGGCTATATACAGGGAGTACCAGTACTGAGTCAGGGGTACCAGGTAATAACATGGCTATATACAGGAGTACCAGTACTGAGTCAATATGCAGGGGTACCAGGTAATAACATGGCTATATACAGGGAGTACCAGTACTGAGTCAATATGCAGGGGTACCAGGTAATAACATGGCTATATACAGGGAGTACCAGTACTGAGTCAGGGGTACCAGGTAATAACATGGCTATATACAGGAGTACCAGTACTGAGTCAATATGCAGGGGTACCAGGTAATAACATGGCTATATACAGGGAGTACCAGTACTGAGTCAATATGCAGGGTACCAGGTAATAACATGGCTATATACAGGGAGTACCAGTACTGAGTCAGGGGTACCAGGTAATAACATGGCTATATACAGGAGTACCAGTACTGAGTCAATATGCAGGGGTACCAGGTAATAACATGGCTATATACAGGGAGTACCAGTACTGAGTCAATATGCAGGGGTACCAGGTAATAACATGGCTATATACAGGGAGTACCAGTACTGAGTCAATATGCAGGGGTACCAGGTAATAACATGGCTATATACAGGGAGTACCAGTACTGAGGCAGGGGTACCAGGTAATAACATGTCTATATACAGGGAGTACCAGTACTGAGTCAATATGCAGGGGTACCAGGTAATAACATGGCTATATACAGGGAGTACCAGGTAATAACATGGCTATATACAGGGAGTACCAGTACTGAGTCAGGGGTACCAGGTAATAACATGGCTATATACAGGGAGTACCAGTACTGAGTCAGGGGTACTAGGTAATAACATGGCTATATACAGGGAGTACCAGTACTGAGTCAATATGCAGGGTACCAGGTAATAACATGGCTATATACAGGGAGTACCAGTACTGAGTCCGGGGTACCAGGTAATAACATGGCTATATACAGGGAGTACCAGTACTGAGTCAATATGCAGGGGTACCAGGTAATAACATGGCTATATACAGGAGTACCAGTACTGAGTCAGGGGTACCAGGTAATAACATGGCTATATACAGGAGTACCAGTACTGAGTCAATATGCAGGGGTACCAGGTAATAACATGGCTATATACAGGAGTACCAGTACTGAGTCAGGGGTACCAGGTAATAACATGGCTATATACAGGGAGTACCAGTACTGAGTCAGGGGTACCAGGTAATAACATGGCTATATACAGGGAGTACCAGTACTGAGTCAATATGCAGGGGGTACTAGGTAATAACATGGCTATATACAGGGAGTACCAGTACTGAGTCAGGGTACCAGGTAATAACATGGCTATATACAGGGAGTACCAGTACTGAGTCAGGGGTACTAGGTAATAACATGGCTATATACAGGGAGTACCAGTACTGAGTCAATATGCAGGGGTACCAGGTAATAACATGGCTATATACAGGGAGTACCAGTACTGAGTCGGGGTACCAGGTAATAACATGGCTATATACAGGGAGTACCAGTACTGAGTCAATATGCAGGGGTACCAGGTAATAACATGGCTATATACAGGGAGTACCAGTACTGAGTCAGGGGTACCAGGTAATAACATGGCTATATACAGGAGGTACCAGTACTGAGTCAATATGCAGGGGTACCAGGTAATAACATGGCTATATACAGGGAGTACCAGTACTGAGGCAGGGGTACCAGGTAATAACATGTCTATATACAGGGAGTACCAGTACTGAGTCAATATGCAGGGGTACCAGGTAATAACATGGCTATATACAGGAGTACCAGGTAATAACATGGCTATATACAGGGAGTACCAGTACTGAGTCAGGGGTACCAGGTAATAACATGGCTATATACAGGGAGTACCAGTACTGAGTCAGGGGTACTAGGTAATAACATGGATATATACAGGGAGTACCAGTACTGAGTCAGGGGTACTAGGTAATAACATGGCTATATACAGGGAGTACCAGTACTGAGTCAATATGCAGGGGTACCAGGTAATAACATGGCTATATACAGGAGTACCAGTACTGAGTCAATATGCAGGGGTACCAGGTAATAACATGGCTATATACAGGAGTACCAGTACTGAGTCAGGGGTACCAGGTAATAACATGGCTATATACAGGGAGTACCAGTACTGAGTCAATATGCAGGGGTACCAGGTAATAACATGGCTATATACAGGGAGTACCAGTACTGAGTCAGGGTACCAGGTAATAACATGGCTATATACAGGGAGTACCAGTACTGAGTCAATATGCAGGGTACCAGGTAATAACATGGCTATATACAGGGAGTACCAGTACTGAGTCAGGGGTACCAGGTAATAACATGGCTATATACAGGAGTACCAGTACTGAGTCAGGGGTACCAGGTAATAACATGGCTATATACAGGGAGTACCAGTACTGAAGTCAATATGCAGGGGTACTAGGTAATAACATGGCTATATACAGGAGTACCAGTACTGAGTCAATATGCAGGGGTACCAGGTAATAACATGGCTATATACAGGGAGTACCAGTACTGAGTCAGGGGTACCAGGTAATAACATGGCTATATACAGGGAGTACCAGTACTGAGTCAGGGTACCAGGTAATAACATGGCTATATACAGGAGTACCAGTACTGAGTCAGGGGTACCAGGTAATAACATGGCTATATACAGGGAGTACCAGTACTGAGTCAGGGGTACCAGGTAATAACATGGCTATATACAGGGAGTACCAGTACTGAGTCAATATGCAGGGGTACCAGGTAATAACATGGCTATATACAGGGAGTACCAGTACTGAGTCAGGGGTACCAGGTAATAACATGGCTATATACAGGGAGTACCAGTACTGAGTCAATATGCAGGGGTACTAGGTAATAACATGGCTATATACAGGGAGTACCAGTACTGAGTCAATATGCAGGGGTACCAGGTAATAACATGGCTATATCAGGGAGTACCAGTACTGAGTCAATATGCAGGGTACTAGGTAATAACATGGCTATATACAGGGAGTACCAGTACTGAGTCAGGGTACCAGGTAATAACATGGCTATATACAGGGAGTACCAGTACTGAGTCAATATGCAGGGGTACCAGGTAATAACATGGCTATATACAGGGAGTACCAGTACTGAGTCAGGGGTACCAGGTAATAACATGGCTATATACAGGAGTACCAGTACTGAGTCAATATGCAGGGGTACCAGGTAATAACATGGCTATATACAGGGAGTACCAGTACTGAGTCAGGGTACCAGGTAATAACATGGCTATATACAGGAGTACCAGTACTGAGTCAATATGCAGGGTACCAGGTAATAACATGGCTATATACAGGAGTACCAGTACTGAGTCAATATGCAGGGTACCAGGTAATAACATGGCTATATACAGGGAGTACCAGTACTGAGTCAATATACAGGGGTACCAGGTAATAACATGGCTATATACAGGGAGTACCAGTACTGAGTCAATATGCAGGGGTACCAGGTAATAACATGGCTATATACAGGGAGTACCAGTACTGAGTCAGGGGTACCAGGTAATAACATGGCTATATACAGGGAGTACCAGTACTGAGTCAGGGGTACCAGGTAATAACATGGCTATATACAGGGAGTACCAGTACTGAGTCAATATGCAGGGGTACTAGGTAATAACATGGCTATATACAGGGAGTACCAGTACTGAGTCAATATGCAGGGGTACCAGGTAATAACATGGCTATATACAGGGAGTACCAGTACTGAGTCAATATGCAGGGGTACTAGGTAATAACATGGCTATATACAGGAAGTACCAGTACTGAGTCAATATGCAGGGTACCAGGTAATAACATGGCTATATACAGGGAGTACCAGTACTGAGTCAATATGCAGGGGTACCAGGTAATAACATGGCTATATACAGGGAGTACCAGTACTGAGTCAATATGCAGGGGTACCAGGTAATAACATGGCTATATACAGGGAGTACCAGTACTGAGTCAGGGGTACCAGGTAATAACATGGCTATATACAGGGAGTACCAGTACTGAGTCAATATGCAGGGGTACCAGGTAATAACATGGCTATATACAGGGAGTACCAGGTAATAACATGGCTATATACAGGGAGTACCAGTACTGAGTCAGGGGTACCAGGTAATAACATGGCTATATACAGGGAGTACCAGTACTGAGTCAGGGTACCAGGTAATAACATGGCTATATACAGGGAGTACCAGTACTGAGTCAATATGCAGGGTACCAGGTAATAACATGGCTATATACAGGGAGTACCAGTACTGAGTCAGGGGTACCAGGTAATAACATGGCTATAAACAGGGGAGTACCAGTACTGAGTCAGGGTACCAGGTAATAACATGGCTATATACAGGGAGTACCAGTACTGAGTCAATATGCAGGGGTACCAGGTAATAACATGGCTATATACAGGGAGTACCAGTACTGAGTCAATATGCAGGGGTACCAGGTAGTAACATGGCTATATACAGGGAGTACCAGTACTGAGTCAGGGGTACCAGGTAATAACATGGCTATATACAGGGAGTACCAGTACTGAGTCAGGGGTACCAGGTAATAACATGGCTATATACAGGGAGTACCAGTACTGAGTCAGGGGTACCAGGTAATAACATGGCTATATACAGGGAGTACCAGTACTGAGTCAATATGCAGGGGTACCAGGTAATAACATGGCTATATACAGGGAGTACCAGGTAATAACATGGCTATATACAGGGAGTACCAGGTAATAACATGGCTATATACAGTGAGTACCAGGTAATAACATGGCTATATACAGGGAGTACCAGGTAATAACATGGCTATATACAGGGAGTACCAGGTAATAACATGGCTACAGTGCATTCGGAAAGTATTCAGACCCCTTCCCTTTTTCCACATTTTGTTTCGTTATAGCCTTATTCTAAAATAGATTGCATTATTTTTTCCCCTCATCAATCTACACACAATACTCCATAATGACAACGCAATAACAGGTTTTTAGAAATGTTTGCACATTTATTAAAAATAAACAACAGCAATACCTTATTTACATATATACGTATTCATACCCTTTGCTATGAGACTCGAAATTGAGCTCAGGTGCATCGTGTTTACATTGATCATCCTTCAGATGTTTCTACAACTTGATTGGAGTCCACCTGTGGTAAATTCAATTGATTGGACATGATTTGGAAAGGCACACACCTGTCTATATACGGTCCCACAGTTGACAATGAATGTCAGAGCAAAAACCAAGCCATGAGGTCGAAGGAATTGTCCGTAGAGCTCCGAGACAGGATTGTGTCGAGGCACAGATCTGGGGAAGGGAACCAAAACAGGAAACTAGGCGCATGCCACGCGTCACTACTTCACAGGAGAGGCATTTGAACGTAAACTCTTTTGGCAGAAATTCCTTCTGGAACATGTGAACTTTCATGTGCCTTAATAACAAACTTGTATGCCATCTGTAAATACCAATACAATTGTTAAATTACGAGCCTAGTTGGTTTAGCCACGGAAAAAGACAGCAACCTTCCCGCTAGCCATGATTGGCTGAGATAATGAGTGGGCTGGAAATGCCGAGAGATGAGTTCGGATTGGTCTGCCATGTAGCACGCTTCTGTCTATAACATGAGCTGGTCAGTATGTGTAGGTAATCCTGGAGCCCGAGGCCGAGGGAGATTCACAGTTCTTTTGTGTTTCTTCCATTTGCGAATAATTGCACCAACGGTTGTCACCTTCTCACCAAGCTGCTTGGCGATGGTCTTGTAGCCCATTCCAGCCTTGTAGGTCTACAATCTTGTCCCTGACATCCTTGGAGAGCTCTTTGGTCTTGGCCATGGTGGAGAGTTTGGAATCTGATTGATTGATTGCTTCTGTGGACAGGTGTCTTTTATACAGGTAACAAACTGAGATTAGGAGCACTCCCTTTAAGAGAGTGCTCCTAATCTCAGCTCGTTACCTGTATAAAAGACACCTGGGAGCCAGAAATCTTTCTGATTGAGAGGGGGTCAAATACTTATTTCCCTCATTAAAATCAATTTATAAAAAATGTGTTTTTCTGGATGTTTTTGTTGTTATTCTGTCTCTCACTGTTCAAATAAACCTACCATTAAAATTATAGACTGATCATGTCTTTGTCAGTGGGCCAACGTACAAAATCAGCAGGGGATCAAATACTTTTTTTCCCTCACTGTATATGTCGATACTATTCCCAGAGGCGACCCAGAACATTTCCCAGTCCGGGTGATCAAAGCTGTTTTGATGCATAGATTAAAATTGGTCAGACCAACTTTGAACAGTCCATTGAGAGATCTACCATGTTTCGACCCTAACCCTAACCCTAATGTGAACCATGTCTGTATTGCAGGAAGTAAACAGAGCAAGACAGTGTACATCGACCCTCCACTACTGCAGACAGCGATGACTGTGAGAGAGAGGAGTCTGCTGTTCCATGAGGAGAGCATGAAGCTGTCAGTCAACAAGACTGGAACTAAGAATGTCTTCCACCTCATGACTGAGGTTCCAGCTATGGACAGACAACTACCCGCTGTATGTAACCTAACCCTGACCTTAACCCTACATCTCCTAACTGTTAGTAGCCTAACCCCTAACCCTGACCTTAACCCTACATCTCCTAACTGTATGTAACCTAACCCCTAACCCTGACCTTAACCCTACATCTCCTAACTGTATGTAACCTAACCCCTAACCCTGACCTTAACCCTACATCTCCTAACTGTATGTAGCCTAACCCCTAACCCTGACCTTAACCCTACATCTCCTAACTGTTAGTAGCCTAACCCCTAACCCTGACCTTAACCCTACATCTCCTAACTGTATGTAACCTAACCCCTAACCCTGACCTTAACCCTACATCTCCTAACTGTTAGTAACCTAACCCCTAACCCTGACCTTAACCCTGCATCTCCTAACTGTTAGTAGCCTAACCCCAAACCCTGACCTTAACCCTACATCTCCTAACTGTTAGTAGCCTAACCCCAAACCCTGACCTTAACCCTACATTTGGTTTCATAGCAGATGTTTTGTAATGGTTTCCCTTCCTAGAGTAAGAAGTTGGTTTCTAACTGAGTGTGTGTTCTACTGGAGAGCTCTAACTGAGTGTGTGTTCTACAGGAGAGCTCTAACTGAGTGTGTGTTCTACTGGAGAGCTCTAACTGAGTGTGTGTTCTACAGGAGAGCTCTAACTGAGTGTGTGTTCTACTGGAGAGCTCTAACTGAGTGTGTGTTCTACAGGAGAGCTCTAACTGAGTGTGTGTTCTACAGGAGAGCTCTAACTGAGTGTGTGTTCTACTGGAGAGCTCTAACTGAGTGTGTGTTCTACAGGAGAGCTCTAACTGAGTGTGTGTTCTACAGGAGAGCTCTAACTGAGTGTGTGTTCTACAGGAGAGCTCTAACTGAGTGTGTGTTCTACAGGAGAGCTCTAACTGAGTGTGTGTTCTACAGGAGAGCTCTAACTGAGTGTGTGTTCTACAGGAGAGCTCTAACTGAGTGTGTGTTCTACAGGAGAGCTCTAACTGAGTGTGTGTTCTACAGAGAGCTCTAACTGAGTGTGTGTTCTACTGGAGAGCTCTAACTGAGTGTGTGTTCTACAGGAGAGCTCTAACTGAGTGTGTGTTCTACAGGAGAGCTCTAACTGAGTGTGTGTTCTACAGGAGAGCTCCCAGAGGAGGCTGGTGTCGTTTGAGAGCTCTGGTCTGGACTTTGGTCTGGATCTCACAGACCTAGAAACATTTGGAGAAACGACTCAGTCCCCCAAGAGGCTGAAGACCCATAAACTACAGAAAGACTTGGTTAGTCAGCCTAAAGACTTGGTCAGTCAGCCTAAAACCAAGTCTAAACAGTACAGTGGGACACTGGTTAAAGAGGTCTCTAAGGCCAGCACTAGTCAGGAGGAAGAGCTGAACTTCATGACAGACATGAAGGTGGTTTCAGAGAAAGAGCATGGAGAGCAGAGCTGTGCTGAACAATCATTGGCTGCTACTGTCCCCTCAGCCAATCAGCTGAAGCCTGGCTCTTTACAGGACTCTGAGGAGCAGTTATTCTCAGGTGGAGACTCGGAGGACGAGCGCCTGGTGATCGATGACCCTGTATCTCCAGTCACCACCACCAACAGGTTACCCCCGACCACGGTGACCCAACTCTCCCCAACTCATCAACAGGACACCCCACGGTCCCCCTCCGCCCCCAGGGACAGACCCAGCCTCGCCTCGTCACCACCACTCCCCGCCACTGGGACAAGGAGAGTGTCCAGGAAGGCTAAGGTACCAGGGTGCTGTGACCAGCTGGGTCAGATCTTAGCCATGCAGAAAGCCATGCTCAAACCCAACCCCTCTAACATCCAGACCCAGGACCCAACCAGCCCCTGGTCCTCCCAGCCCGCAGAATCCCTCTCCAACCCAAACCCCCAGTCGCTGGTGAAGCCCTGTGTCTCCATCTACCTGGAGAGTACCCAGGATGGAGAGACGTATGTCGACGCCCCTTCTCGGTCTGCACCAATAGTCAACAGGACGACTGTACAACAGAAACGTTAGTATTAACCATCAACATGGACAGATACAAATATATTCCAACAGTATGTGAGATTGTAGCATGTTGTTATGTGTGTAATGATGATAGCAGTGGATGTGTTACATGTTAATGTGTCCCCCCCCAGGGCTGCTGTGTTACATGTTAATGTGTCCCCCCCCCCAGGGCTGCTGTGTGATGATCTCATGGTGGGGGCTGAGGATGAGGAGGACTATTCCTCTCCAGAGGAAGGAAACCTGCTGTATAAACTGTACAGTCTACAGGACCTGCTGCTGTTGGTGCGGAGCGACGTCTGTCAGGCCTATACCCGCAGGCTGGGCACCAGCAACAAGGTCTGGACAGAGATACAGGGCCTTCAGAAACTATTCACACCCCTTGACTTTTTACACATTTTGTTGTTACAAGGTGGGATTAAAATGTAATTGTCATTTTTTTGTGAACGATCTACACAAAATACTCTGTAATGTCAAATTGGAAGAAACATTTGTAAAACACTAATACATCTTGATTACATAAGTATTCAATCAATCCCGAGTCAATACATGTTAGAATCACCTTTGGCAGCGATTACAGCTGTGCGTCTTTCTGGGTAAGTCTCTAAGAGCTTTGCACACCTGGATTGTACAATATTTGCACTAAGACCGCTCTCAACGAGCTGTATAAGGTCAATTGGTAGAGCACGGCGCTTGTAACGCCAGGGTAGTGGGTTCGATCCCCGGGACCACCCATACGTAAACATTTATGCACATATGACTGTAAGTCGCTTTGGATAAAAGCGTCTGCTAAATGGCATATTATCTATTATTATTATAAGAAAATGCTCATCCAGAAGCGGCGCTCCTAGTGGCCGGGGACTTTAATGCAGGCCACCTTAAATCCGTTTTACCTCATTTCTACCTGCATGTCACATGTGCAACAAGAGGGAAAAAAACTCTAGATCACCTTTACTCCACACACAGAGACTCGTACAAAGCTCTCCCTCGCCCTCCATTTGGAAAATCTGACCATAACTCTAACCTCCTGATTCCTGCTTACAAGCAAAAACTAAAGCAGGAAGCACCAGTGACTCGGTCAATAAAAAAGTGGTCAGATGAAGCAGATCCTAAGCTACAGGACTGTTTTGCTAGCACAGACTGGAATATGTTCCGGGATTCATCCAATGGCATTCAGGAGTATACCACCTCAGTCACCGGCATCATCAATAAGTTGTAGTCTGCGCTCCAGCAGGTATATCTCACTGGTCATTCCCAAAGCCAACACCTCCTTTGGCCGCCATTCCTTCCAGTTCTCTGCTGCCAATGACTGGAACGAACTGCAAAAATCTCTGAAGCTGGAGACACTTATCTCCCTCACTAACTTTAAGCATCAGTTGTCAGAGCACCTTACCGATCACTGCACCTGTACACAGCCCATCTGAAATTAGCCCACCCAACTACCTCATCCCTATATTGTTATTTATTTTGCTCATTTGCACCCCAGTATCTCTATTTGCACATCATCTCTTGCACATCTATCATTCCAGTGTTAATACTAATTGTAATTATTCTGCACTATAGCCTATTTATTGCCTTACCTCCATAACTTGCTACATTTGCACACACTGTATATATATTTTCTGTTGTATTTTTGACTTTATGTTTTTTTACCCCATATGTAACTCTGTGTTGTTGTTGTTTTTATCGCACTGCTTTGCTTTATCTTGGCCAGGTCGCAGTTGTAAATGAGAACTTGTTCTCAACTGGCTTACCTGGTTAAATTAAGGTTAAATAAAATAAATAAATAAAATAAAAAAGTCCATCGACGACTTCGTCCCCACAGTGACGGTACGTACATATCCCAACCAGAAGCCATGGATTACAGGCAACATCCGCACCGAGCTAAAGGCTAGAGCTGCCGCTTTCAAGGAGCGGAACACTAATATGCCCTCAAACGAACCATCAAACAGGCAAAGAGTCAATACAGGACTAAGATTGAATCCTACTACACCGGCTCTGACGCTCGTCGGATGTGGCAGGGCTTGCAAACTATTACGGACCACAAAGGGAAGCACAGCCGCGAGCTGCCCAGTGACGCGAGCCTACCAGACGAGCTAAATACCTTTTATGCTCGCTTCGAGGCAAGCAACACTGAAGCATGCATGAGAGCACCAGCTGTCTCTGGAAATACCTCCCCATAATGTTTAAATGATTGGAATGGGATGATGTCTTACATGAAAAAAAAACACATTTACATTACCAAGTACATTAATGGGGTAAACCTTCTCTAAGAGAATGTATTAGGCTGTTTGAGAGAAGATTTGAATCCTAATCAACCCATCCAATGTGAGTACATCTGTTGTTGCAGTACAGTAGATCATTAAAGCTACAGTAGTCAAGCTGCTTATGCTGAAAAGCCTTGTTAGTGCATAGGTCAAATTAGCTTTTGAATTTCGTGTATTTTTCGGCCTCAGACAAAAGCTAATATTTCACTTAAAGCAGTTTTTTGTTTTAATACACTCCCCACTCCCTCTCTGTAAACATGTACCATACATCTGGTATATGCTGAGTAAACCTTCAGTAAACCTTCAGTAAACCTGTGTGTTTGTGTCCTTCAGGTGGTTCCTGTCTATATCCTGTCCAAGATGGAGTACCAGCTTTCTTATGGAGTGGAGAGTCTAACTAAGACTGAGGCCTGCCGGCTGTGGGCTGAGACACGCCTACACTCCAGCACTGTCTGCTATATAGGTAATATACTACTACACTGTCTCCTATAGAGGTAATATACTACTACACTGTCTCCTATAGAGGTAATATACTACTACACTGTCTCCTATAGAGGTAATATACTACTACACTGTCTCCTATAGAGGTAATATACTACTACACTGTCTCCTATAGAGGTAATATACTACTACACTGTCTCCTATAGAGGTAATATACTACTACACTGTCTCCTATAGAGGTAATATACTACTACACTGTCTCCTATAGAGGTAATATACTACTACACTGTCTCCTATAGAGGTAATATACTACTACACTGTCTGCTATATAGGTAATATACTACTACACTGTCTCCTATAGAGGTAATATACTACTACACTGTCTCCTATAGAGGTAATATACTACTACACTGTCTCCTATAGAGGTAATATACTACTACACTGTCTCCTATAGAGGTAATATACTACTACACTGTCTCCTATAGAGGTAATATACTACTACACTGTCTCCTATAGAGGTAATATACTACTACACTGTCTCCTATAGAGGTAATATACTACTACACTGTCTCCTATAGAGGTAATATACTACTACACTGTCTCCTATAGAGGTAATATACTACTACACTGTCTCCTATAGAGGTAATATACTACTACACTGTCTCCTATAGAGGTAATATACTACTACACTGTCTGCTATAGAGGTAATATACTACTACACTGTCTCCTATAGAGGTAATATACTACTACACTGTCTCCTATAGAGGTAATATACTACTACACTGTCTCCTATAGAGGTAATATACTACTACACTGTCTCCTATAGAGGTAATATACTACTACACTGTCTCCTATAGAGGTAATATACTACTACACTGTCTCCTATAGAGGTAATATACTACTACACTGTCTCCTATAGAGGTAATATACTACTACACTGTCTGGGGTGATGTTATCTACCCTCACCACCTGGGGTGATGTTGTCTACCCTCACCACCTGGGGGCGGCCCGTCAGGAAGTCCAGGATCCAGTTGCAGAGGGAGGTTTTCAGTCCTATGGATCCCCATTAGCTGCCAAGGCAGCAGCTACTCTTCCTTGGGTCCAGCTAAATTAAAGCAGTTATACAATTTAAAAACATTACAATACATTCATAACAGATTTCACAACACACTGTGTTCCCTCAGGCCTCTACTCCAATACCACATATCTACAGTACAAAATCCATGTGTACGTGTGTGTATAGTGCGTATGTTATCGTGTGTGTGTATGCATGTGTCTGTGCCTATGTCTGTGTTGCTTCACAGTCCCCGCTGTTCCATAAGGGGTATTTTTATCTGTTTTTTAAATCTAATTTTACTGCTTGCATTAGTTACTTGATGTGGAATAGAGTTCCATGTAGTCATGGCTCTATGTAGTACTGTGCGCCTCTCATAGATCCAGCAGCAGACTATGATCGATAATGTTAAAAGCAGCACTGAAGTCTAACAAAACAGCCCCCACAATCTTTTAATCATCAATTTCTCTCAGCCAATCATCAGTCACTTGTGTAAGTGCTGTGCGTGTTGAATGTCCTTCCCTATAAGCGTGCTGAAAGTCTGTTGTCAATTTGAGGACTGTAATATAGCATTGTATCTGGTCAAATATTTTTTTTTCCAAAACTTTACTAAGGGTTGGTAACAGGCTGATTGGTCGGCTATTTGAGCCAGTAAAGGGGGCTTTACTATTCTTAGGTAGTGAAAGGACTTTAGCTTCCCTCCAGGCCTGGGGGCGCACACTTTCTAGTAGGCTTAAATTGAAAATATGGCAAATAGGAGTGGCAATATCGTCCGCTATTATCCTCAGTAATTTTCCATCCAAGTTGTCAGACCCCGGTGGCTTGTCATTGTTGATAGACAACAATAATATTTTCACCTCCTCCACACTCACTTTACGGAATTCAAAATTACATTGCTTTTCTTTCATAATTTGGATGTGTAGTGTCAGCGTGTGTTGCTGGCATGTCATGCCTAAGTTTGTTAATCTTTCCAAATAACAAATCATTAAAGTAGTTGGCAATATCAGTCGGTTTTGTGATGAATGAGCCATCTGATTCAATGAATGATGGAGCTGAGTTTGCCTTTTTTCCCAAAATGTCATTTAAGGGGCTCCAAAGCTTTTTACTATCATTCTTTATGTCATTTATCTTTGTTTCATAGTGTCGTTTCTTCTTCTTTTTATTCAGTTTAATCACATGATTTCTCAATTTGCAATACGTTTGCCAATCGGTTGTGCAGCCAGACTTATTTGCCATACGTTTAGCCTCATCCCTCTCAATCATACAGTTTTTCAATTCCTCATCAATCCACAGGGATTTAACAGTTTTTACAGGCATTTTCTTAATGGGGGCATGCTTATTAGTAACTGGAATAAGCAATTTCATAAATGTGTCAAGTGCAGTGTCTGGTTGCTCCTCATTACACACCACGGACCAACAAATATTCTTCACATCAACAACATAGGAATCACTACAAAACTTATTGTATGACCTCTTATACACAATATTAGGCCCAGCCTTTGGAACTTTGGTTTTCCTAGATATGGCTACTATATTGTGATCACTACATCCAATGGATTTGGATACTGCTTTCAAGCAAATGTCTGTGCTGTTTGTAACTACCCTAGTAGGTTGACTGATAACCTGAACCAGGTTGCAGGAACTGGTTACAGTTTGACGCTTTTTCTTGAGTGGGCAGCTTGATGAAAGCCAGTCAATATTTAAATCACCCAGAAAATATACCTCTCTGTTGATATCTCATACATTATAAAGCATTTCACACATTATCCAGATACTGACCGTTAGCACTTGGTGGTCTATAGCAGCTTCCCACCAGAATGGGCTTTAGGTGAGGCAGATGAACCTGTAGTCATATTACTTCAACAGTATTTAACATGAGATCCTCTCTAATCTTTACAGGAATGTGGTTCTGAATATAAACAGCAACACCTCCACCATTTGCATTTCTGTATTTTCTGTAAATGTTATTACCTTGTCATCGAAGGTAATACAGTGCATCCGGAAAGTATTCAGACCCCTTGACTTTTTCCACATTTTGTTATGTTACAGCCTTATTCTAAAATGGATTAAATAAAACAATTTCCTCATTCATCTACAGACAATACCATATAATGACGAAGTGAAAACAGGTTTTTAGAAATCCTTGCAAATAAAAACAAGATACCTTATTTAAATTAGTATTAAGACCCTTTGCTATGGGACTCGAAATTGACCTGTGGTAAATTCAATTGATTGGACATGATTTGGAAAGGCACACACCTGTCTATATAAGGTCCCACAGTTGACAGTGCATGTCAGATCAAAAACCAAGCCATGAGGTCGAAGGACTTGTCCGTAGAGCTCCGAGACAGGATTGTGTCGAGGCACAAGTTTGGAACCACCAAGACTCTTCCTAGAGCTGGCCACCCGGCCAAACTGAGCAATCGGTGGAGAAGGGCCTTGGTCAGGGAGGTGACCAAGAACCCTATGGTCACACTGACAGAGATCCAGAGTTCCTCTGTGGAGATGGGAGAACCTTCCAGAAGGACAACCATCTCTGCAGCACTCCACCAATCAGGCCTTTATGGTAGAGTGGCCAGACAGAAGTCACTCCTCAGTATAAGTCACGACAGCCTTCTTGGAGTTTGCCAAAAGGCACCTGAAGGACTCTCAGACCATGAGAAACAAGATTCTCTGGTCTGATGAAACCAAGATTGAACTCTTTTGCCTGAATGCGAAGCGTAACGTCTGGATGAATCCTGGCACCATCCCTACGGTGAAGCGTGGTGGTGGCAGCATCATGCTGTGGGGATGTTTTTCAGCGGCAGGGACTGGGAGACTAGTCAGGATTGAGAGAAAGATGAACGGAGCAAAGTACAGAGAGATCCTTGATGAAAACCTGCTCCATAGTGCTCAGGACCTCAGACTGGGGTGAAGGTACACCTGAAAATAGCTGTGCAGCAATGTTCTACATCCAACCTGACAAAGCTTGATAGGATCTGCAGAGTAGAATGGGAGAAACTCCCCAAATACAGGTGTGCCAAGCTTGTAGCGTCATACCCAAGAAGACTTGAGGCTGTACTCGCTGCCAAAGGTGCTTCAACAAAGTACTGAGTAAAGGGTCTGAATACTTATGTAAATGTGATATTTCAGTTTATTGTAGTTTTTTTTTTACAAACATTTCTTAAAACCAGTTTTTGCTTTGTCATTATATTTTAGAATAAGGCTGTAACGTAACAAAATGTGGAAAAAGTCAATGGGTCTGAATGCTTTTCAAATGCACTTTACAGTGTTGTAACAATTTGCAAATAGTTAAAGGTAAAATAAATAAACATAAATAAATATGGGTTGTATTTACAATGGTGTTTGCTGTTCACTGGTTGCCTTTTTCTTGTGGCAACAGGTCACAAATATTGCTGCTGTGATGGCACACTGTGTTATTTCACCCATTAGACATTGGAGTTGATCAAAATTGGGTTTGTTTTCGAATTCTTTGTGGATCGCTGTAATCTGAGGGAAATATGTGTCTCTAATATGGTCATACATTTGGCAGGAGGTTAGGAAGTGCAGCTCAGTTTCCACCTCATTTTGTGGGCAGCGTGCACATAGCCTGTCTTGTCTTGAGAGCCAGGTCTGCCTACGGCGGCCTTTCTCAATAGCAAGGCTATGCTCACTGAGTCTGTACATAGTCAAAGCTTTCCTTAAGTTTGGGTCAGTCACAGTGGTCAGGTATTCTGCCACTGTGTACTCTCTGTTTAGAGCCAAATAGCATTCTAGTTTGCTGTGTTTTTTTGTTAATTCTTTCCTATGTGTCAAGTAATAATTTTTTGATCTGCAATGATCGCGATCATGATCTGCAATGATCGCGATGCAAGACTTCACATAGACAAGATGGCGTATTGAATAGAAATCGGTACGAAACACCTCAAGATAAAAACATAATATTCAAAATCAGTAAGTTAGACTAAATATTAGCATTTCATATATTCGCAGTTAATATAATTCAATCTGGATAATAACATAAAACAGATCATAAGGCTAGAGAAATATATCGACAAATATTACATCAACACGCAACACCCAAACATGGCGGAAGATAAGCGAGGAGAGCCGATCCCCAAAAGGAAACGCGACTCATCGACTGATACAGATGATATATGCTTTTCACCACTGGGTATGGTAAGTGTGGAAAGCGACCTGTTGAAGTCGATAAATGACAAATTGGGCATACTAGAATTGGTCAGTAAAGACGTAAAAGAGTTGAAGCGAGTCTTCAAATGAGTGCGATAAAAAGCTTTGGTAATGGAGAAAGAAACCAAAGAATTAAAAGTGACAATCTCTAAAATAGAAACGAACGTTAGGGAACTAAAAAAGGAGAACAATCTTCTGAGAGAAGCCTTACTAGACATCCAAACTAGATCGATGAGGGAAAATCTAGTACTTACAGGTATTCAGGAAAAGGAGGGAGAAATAACAGAGAATGTTATGAAGGACTTCCTGCATACAGCCTACAAATCCCACTCGAGGCTGTCGATAAAATCCAACTCGAACGTGTACATCGTTTCGGAAAAAGAGGACAGAAATATGAGCGCCCAATCGTTGCCAAATTTGCTTTTTTTAAGGAGAAAGCTATGGTGAAGAGCCTGGGAAAAAGACTTGCTGGCACGAAAATAGGCATGAATGATCAGTTCCCGAGGGAGATTGTAGAAAGGCGCAAAGTTCTGTATCCAATCTTCAAGGAAAACAGATTAAAAGGGAAACGTGTTGCATTAGTGGTGGATAAATTATATATTGACAACCAAATGTTCAGAGACACAAAGACTACTCCATGGCTATTCTAAGTGGTAATAGAGGAGTCAAATATTGGAGCACCTGATAGGGATTGTAATATTAAATAACATTTATAGTAAGTATAGTATTGTATAAAAGGATAAAACGATATAACAAGCAGAATAATACATATTTAAATACAAATAATTAGAACATGGCTTTTTTTGGCGGGAGGTTGTTGTTTTGGCGGATGGTTGTTGTGGTTGGTCCTGTGTTCTCTCTGGCGTCCTTTCCCCCTTGCGGCAGATGTGGATGCGGGTGCGTTTGCACGCTCGGCCCATTTCTTCCCCAGTCAACCATGTGGTATGCATTTTTGTGTTTGAAAAGGTGCGGCGTTAAATGAGTGAGAGGGGAAATGGTTGCATATCCCGGAGCCGACCGGGTGTCTAGGAGCAGGGGTACAGAGAGAGAGCTTTCAATTTTGTATAGATGAGGGATATACATTTTTAAATATAGTATACATCTAATCTAATTTTTCATTGTCCTATCATGATGGAAAGATCCCTAACCCTATAACCTTGACACCCACCTGAGCGACCCATACACCAAAGAGAAGTTCCCATCTCTTTTATGGACCTGCTGTGAATATGCAGCCTAAACAGAGAAATAAATGCGGTCAGAGACCTACTAGAGCAGCACCGCCCCCTCAAGATTCTGAGCCTGCCTGGCAGGGTTGGTCCTACAAAGCCAGAGCCCCCTGATGGGAGAGCATAATATACAAGGAAATTCTCAAAGCTGCTAATGAGAACCTTGACGACCTTTTACCTAGCCGGTGGGGATTCCGGTGGGGTACGCCCACCCAGGTAGTGGCAGTGCTGGCAACACTGGCTGCAGTAACCCATGGGGAGGGGGTCACACTCGGACAATCAGAGAGGGGGTTTATCATTGTAGCCCAGGTGGCACAAAATAATCAAAGGTCTGACCGCACGGAGATGCTTGGGAAAATGGTTACAACAGGGGATCAGAGTGTTTGTGTCTCAGGTGAAGAGGGTGATCTGATCTCCATCACCTAGGACTGGACATAGATTAAGTAGATTAATCAAATCTCACATTGTTATCAATTTCTGCTCAATCTGCATGCTTTCTCAGTCAGCTTTAACTGTATCTGCACTCGTAGATCAAGTTATTTCTCGAGTTGGGCTCTGGGATATAACAGCTGTTGAGTATCTGTTTTTATGGTGGACTGTGGAGGGGAGGGGTTGAGTGTGTTGGAGTATGTGAGTATGTGCGTGTGTGCTTGTCTGACGTATGTTGTGGGGGGGTGGGGATGTTGGGGGGAGGGTATGGGATGGACCGCGGGAATTATTTGCTGGGATAATAATTACTTGTCAATGAATTAAATGTAATACAATGGCAATCCGGGTTATATGTTAGAATCCTACGCGTGAACTGCCGACATTATTACGCATATTAATTGATAATGATGGAAAATAGGATATGCATAATAAAAAAAAAAATAGTTATATAGATATATATATATATAGAGGTGAAAGCATTGGAAATGCTTTTGGCGGTTAATCTGCTTCTGTTTTGTGGGTGGCACTGTGTGCTGTTTTCGATGGATGGGTCCTGGCCTCTCGGGGGCCTAGGGATCCGGAGGGACGTGGGTGGGATGCTGATCACTGGGATGACGACCCAACTTGGGATGGGGAGGGGCTTTAGCGGGGGAATTAGTGGAGAACAATTGAAGGGTTACTCCGTAGCAATGCAAATATCACGGTACAGCTATATGGACACTCAATCATTACGCTATTTTTTATTGGTAAATTTACAAACATATATAATGATAAATAGACTTGAAACTTGTATCTCATTATGGTGTATGGTGAAATAAGTATAGCCAGTTATAATTGTAATGGCTTAGCTGATAATAACAAAAGAAGAACAATATTTACATGGCTCAAAGAGAAGGAATATAATATCTATTGTATACAGGAAACTCATTCAACAATTCGAGATGAAGTAGCGTGGAAAAAAGAATGGGGGGGGGGAATATACTTCTCCCATGGGCAAAGAAATTCAAAAGGGGTGATGATATTAATTAATAGTAATTTCGATCCAAATGTGCAAATTGTACAAATAGATACACAAGGTAGATGGATTATTTTAAATATGTTATTGGACCATAAACAGATATGGCTCATTAACCTTTACGGACCAAATAATGATGATCCACAATTCTTTGACAATATATATAATAAATTATCAAGCCTGCAAGCAACTCAAGACAATATTATTATGGTGGGGGATTATAATACTGTTTTAAATAGCTCAATGGACCGTAAAGGAAATCACACCACAAACAATCACCCACATGCTCTTAAGGAAATTGTGAATGTCATGGATACATTAGAACTAGTAGATATTGGAGGCTTAAATATACTGATCTAGTGAGATATACATGGCGGAGACTGAATCAAGCTAGTCGTCTTGACTTCTTTCTTATCTCATTCTCGTTGGCACCAAAAGTAAAAAAGTGTTGATAGGGGACAGAATGCGGTCAGACCATCATATAATAGGCATATACATTACTCTTACTGAATTTCCACGTGGGCGAGGATATTGGAAATTTAATCAAAGCCTATTGGATGATAATTTATTTATAATTAGAACAAAGGAATTTATAACTGATTTTTTCCAACATAACATAGGTACAGCGAATCCCCTTATTGTATGGGACACCTTTAAATGTGCCTTTAGAGGCCATGCAATTCAGTACTCATCTCGAAAACAAAAGCAAGTTAGGTCAAAAGAGTTTATACTAAGAAAGGAAATAGAAAGTCTAACAGAACAGATAGATGGCAATAAAAACTGTAACATAGAGGCTCAGAATAAATTAGAGGAAAAACAAAAAGAAATGGAGAAACTTATTCAAGAAAGATCAAGTGTAACATATTATAAAAATAAAGCAAACTGGATGGAATATGGGGAAAAATGCACAAAATTCTTTTTAATCTTCAACATAGGAATGCTACCAAAAAGAACTTAATGAAACTGGTTACAATTGACGGAGTCACCATAATTCACCAAATGACATTTTGAAGGAAGAAACAAAGTACTTTAAGCATATGTTTTCTTTTCAGTCGCCTCCATCTCCTCTAACTGAAGCTAATTGTAGAGATTTTTTTCTATTGATAATGTCAAATTAACAGCCACACAGAAAGACTCATGTGAAGGTGAAATTACAGAGGAGGAACTTCTGGATGCAATTAAAGACTTTAAGTCTGGGAAAACTCCAGGGTTGGATGGCATACCAGTCGAGGTATACCAAACCTTTTTGATATACTAAGAGGACCGTTATTAGCATGTTTTAACCACTCCTATGTAAATGGTAGATTATCTGACACTCAAGAAGAAGGACTGATCTCATTATTACTGAAACAGGATACAAGTGGAAAATATAAAGATCCAGTCCATTTACAAAATTGGAGGCCCCTTACACTTCAGTGTTGTGATGCAAAAATCCTAGCAAAATGTATAGCGCATAGAATTAAAAAAGGTATTGCCGGATATTATTCATTCTAATCAGACAGGTTTTTTACATGGAAGATACATTGGAGATAATATAAGGCAAGTATTGGAAACATTAGAACACTATGGAAAATATGGGAAACCAGGCCTGCTATTCATAGCAGACTTCGAAAAAGGGCATTTGATAAAGTTCGACTGGGGTTTATATATAAATGCCTGGAGCATTTCAATTTTGGAG